>NW_027115705.1:1896079-2000118 GCF_000696795.3 Halyomorpha halys | reverse complement strand
ATAACTAAAAATATTTGTATTTTTTTCTGGAAGAATTAGCCCTTTTATGACTTCTTCAATTTATTTCAACATTTAAAAGTAATTTAAGTACAATGTACTTACCAGTTGAATGCAAATAATAAGATAATGATCTCTGTTAATAACACTGAACCAACGGGTAAATGTGGGAGCGTTTCAAGGTTAGACCGAAACGTTGATGGGAGGATCACGAGAGAACTGATTTAGTAGATTTGGGTCTGGATTAGAGTCACTAAACGGATGTATGTAGAGAACGATTACCATCAACCTGTTCTAACCATGGTGAGGGGTCAAGCCACTTAATGAAAAAAGTCAATACCTCTGGTCGGATTCGAACCGGCCCGCCCTCAGATCTCAGAATGTTAAACCTAGGAGGCCTAACCATCTGAGCTAAGGACAGACCTTCGAGTTCCTTAAGCCTTTAATGTTTATTTTCGCACTGTATCAAAAACCTCTTAAATTTGTAAATTGATAACACTTACGGTAGAGCGTAATCATAATCAACTTATGATCCATACGTAATGGATACCTAGTCCTTCATGGGTTGTAGCAGTAAAGATTTTATTTTATTTTTTTATATATAATATTTAAACTTGCTATATAATAGTTAAGTGTAGCCGTGAGTCAACCCTGTGGGTTCTGCAGCCCTCCTGGGGTCCACCCAGCCTAATAAATTGGGTACCCTTAATTAGGTAAAAATCTGGCGGTCGACTGTGGTTCTTACAAAATCACCTCCTTGACAACCGTTGGTCTAGTAAAAGTACTTTCTTACAAAGTACTACACACATAACATTTTTTATATAATATTTAAACTAGCCACATAATATTTAATATTACTATATAATATTTAAACTAGCTGAGAAAATAGTAAATTATTATATTTAGATAACTTCTAATTAATAAAAATATTGTTGATTGTGCATTTTGTTTTTTTTTAGTTGAACAATGAACACGATACTGGGCAAAGAGCCTGAATCATTGTTCGGATGTTTAAATAAAGTGAAAAATTAACAAAATGGCTAATTCTTTCAGGAAAAAAATGATTTTTACAAATATTTTTCATAATTTCACAGTTTTAATGCCAGAATGGAAAAATAGTAATAAATTTTAATATATTTATTTGAAATTGAATGTATACATTTTTTTAAAAAATTGTATATCGATTTTATTTTATTATGACAATAAACTGTATAGTGGAAGAACATCCTGAAAAGTTGTTAGGATGTTAAAATAAACTAAATAAGTCAACAAATCCTTTCAGAAACAAAAATTATAATTTATAATTTAAGTACAAAAACTATTTGGAATCATAAAAAGATTATAACTGAACCAAATGGTATTGTATATAATTAAATAAAGAGTGCATATGTAAATACCAATATAACTTAACTTAAAGCAAAACCAAAATTATAATTTCGGGGAAATGAGGGATTAATGCAGATAAAGCTAAACTGTTATTAATTTATCAATAACTGGTTATCGTGTTAGTAAACTCTTCTTCATAAAACACTTACACATGCGCAGTAAGCCTTGTTGTGAGAATTAATAAGCATCTCGTCTCATCTTTACGGCCTCCTTTATAACAATTAAATTCTATTTTTAGAGCTCGTTATGACGCGGAGCAAGAACAGCTGTTCTTCAGTCGCCATAAAACGTTAAAACTTTGTTTTTGTTTCCGTCGAAATCTAGAACGTCTTCCAAACCCTTTCCTTTTTTAGAAACTCTTTTCCTACTCTTTGGCCTTAAAACGTAGAATTTTGAGTCACAACTCGAAAGAAAAATTTAATAGGATTATATTACCTCTACATCTAATATACTTAATAATATTAAAGAGCCTCAAAAGCGCAAGAAAACCAGTGTAGTCCAAAGTTCCACTCCATGAATATTCTCCAATTAGGTTTAGTCGGATTGATTGGGCTTTGGCCAGGCATGATGCTGTTTAGTACCAATGAAATTGTAGCCGCTACACATCATCCCAAAAAATCCACGTAGAATTTCTCACTCACATTGGGTTGTTCCACATTCCATTCGGAATAAAGACCAGAATTGATGATCGTCAATGAACTTATATTTTGTATTGACATCACTAGTAAATAACGCATCATTATCGCATCATCATTAGTAAATAACGCATCATCAACCATCATCGCAAAGTAAATAACACCATTACTGTCCAGTTAATTTTATTAATCAGATGACAGACAAAACTTTTTATTGTTGACTTTTGGTAAATATGCAATAATAATAAAGCTTTCTTGTATATTGACATATCAGGGAAAATTAAAACTCGACCATCTAATAGTAACTACGTCTATAAAAAATAGTTGAAGCCAGTAGTTGAAAAGAACAAAAAAGCAAATATCACAATTAAAGTTATCAGGAAAACAAAATATTGGGGGCGACGGTAGCAGCGTGGTTGCGCCTGACTACAGTCCAAAAGTTGTGAGCTCGAGCCCTAGCCCACCCGAGATTTTTTCAAGCATATTATTACACAATACTCACCCTCACCTTCCCTACGGGCATTTTTGATGCCCGTTAGCTACTCAGTACCACTCACAAAAATAGGCGTGGAAGTGATGAACCCACCCTACGCCAACCAGATCAAGAAACGCAGTACATTATGCGAGGCCTTGGACCTCCACGGTCTGTCGTGCCAAAAAGAAGAAGTAGGAAAAAAAAATTAAAAACGAAAGTTTTAATAAAGAATAATTGAATACAATACATTAGATAACCAATACGTTACTTTATCGGGTTAATACAAAAATAATGTTGATCTAAAAGAAAGATAGTCCGGGTGTGGTAAAAAAAAAACTGGAATTATAATTAAATTAACAAATCGAAAATAATTAACGTTGACTTGCCTTATTTAAAGTGATTCAACGTTTCGCCCCACGTTAGAGGGCTTCATCAGTGCCAAAAACAATTAAAATTAAGATTCACAGTACAAATATTTGTTTTATTCTCATTATTTCATTAATTCACTAATTGTAAATTTTCAGCTTTACTATTAATTTCAAAATACGTTTAGTTACTTTTAATATTATTATTTCTTTTTTTTATTTTATTTAATTTTTGTAAAATAATATATCATTCTACTTTTGTTTTATTCTTTATTTTCATTTTAGTATTTCTTAATAAAAATAATAATTGTGTCACTTGAGATCAATTAATATTGTACTTATCTAGGTTAAAAATTGTATAGCCTCCACAACACCCTAATAGTCGAAACTGTAATATTTACATTTCACTAATGTCTATCATTTTTATGTGTTACTTTGGCACTGACCGATATATGTTATCTGGTCGGACCATACTGGTTGTTTTTTTTTAAATGAATAAATAAACAAGAATTACAAAAAGGTATTAATGAAAACGAAAATAATAATAAATAAAAAAGGAATATAAAAATACAATAAAGACTAAAAGACAGAAAAATATGGCTTCTTCTCTTTAGTCTTTACTGTATTTTCATATTTCTTTTTTATTTGTTATTAATTCCGTTTTTATTAATTGTTTAATACATTCTATAATTCCTCTTTATTTATACTTTTCATTGTAAATCTTAATTTTAGTCGTTTGTATCTTTTTAAGCTCTACTGAAAACAGTTCTTAATATCAATAAAGTATGAGGTAAGAAAACTATTGACTATTGCAGGCTGCAGCTTTGGTACGAAAAATAGCTCTGGAAATTTCTAGTTGAAAAAAAAAGCCACTAAATTAACACCATTTTTTACGCATCCCCATCATCAGGTAATAATCTACAATTTCAATTTCTAGATACATCACTCAATCAAATATATTTTATAACATAAAATAAATATTCAAAATGTTTTTATAAAATTATTATAATCACCTTTCTATTATCTTATTGGTTCCATGGTTATTTGGTTATAAGCGGGTATAACAGAAATTTCTAGTTATTCTTGTTCTCGGTGATGAAGACACGAGGAATCCGCTGACTAAACTATGAAATACTCAGAAGAACTTTCGCTGGTAGAGCCCAACGGCACAACATACCGTTGGCTTGTTGTAAACAACCTATACTTGCTATATAAGTCTGCAACATTAGAATTTCATACATTTTCATAGCTGAGGATCAGTCGACTACTACGATGAGGGCCAGTATTTTTGTAAGTATTAGTTTGTGCTGTTATTTGTAATATTTGTACTATGATGATATTCGATAATGTACGTACTAATAGATCAGCTAAAAAATTGTTGGCAATTAGTTAATGAGTATTAGGAGCATATTTCTTAGGTACATTTTCTTGTATCAGGACACCAAAATGGTTTACACCAGTGTTGCTTGTCAAAAAAAAAAGTTTTAAATTAAAAATTTATGAGACTTTTTTCAGTAACCTTTATTGCTAGGTCATTTACCCATCGGTAGTTTGATAAAAAGATGATAAGTAATGAACTAAAAAAAATAAGAATAAATAATAAATGTTAAAAGGAGCAACAAACAACGAGCATTTTTAGAAGTTTCTATCAAATATCAAACTTTTATATACAAAGACAAACAAAGTTTTTTCCAAAAAAAAAATCAATTTCCAAAAAACAGTTTCTAATTTTTGGACTCATTTTTTAAATTTGGAATTTGATATTGTTTCTCCATGGAATAGTAGTAACTTATATTCTCTGTGCGGCTAGGAGCATAAACAACCAAATTTTAAATTCAAAACAACTTATCTGAAAAACTGAAATTGAAGATTTTGATAAGCTAGGACTGACTTGTAGAAGATGCGGCATAAAAACCAATATTAGGTTTTAAAAATGGTATACATCATCACATGAAAAAAAAAAAAACTATAACCTACATTAATAATTGTTATGACAAGCTATAATTTAGCTGATAAAATTGCATAAGTAGGTTCTGATACATTTTTTAAAAATTAAAGTTTACAAAACTGTCAACCGTTCAATATGAGAAATGTTTTCTATTTTATATGGAAAACAGGAATAAACTGTAAAAGTCGACAAATTCTTTGAAGCTGCGTCTATGCAGCTCAATGCAACCGTGTGAGCTTAA
Organism: Halyomorpha halys; assembly: GCF_000696795.3. Classification (NCBI taxonomy): domain Eukaryota; kingdom Metazoa; phylum Arthropoda; class Insecta; order Hemiptera; family Pentatomidae; genus Halyomorpha; species Halyomorpha halys. The sequence continues at coordinate 1,995,071 of NW_027115705.1, read as the reverse complement.
GCTGTAGCAAGCTGAGAAGACATGTTGCAATGCAACAATGCAATTTTGCCCATCATGTTTAAAAAGTTTTTTTTTTTTTAAGTTATCATCTTTGTATATTGGAAGAAATAGCTGATTAAATAACATAGATAAATAAAATAGAAAATTTGAACAAAGTATAAAGAAGGAAGATTAGGCAAGAACCAACTTTATACAATCATCTCATATGCACAACCGCTATAATGTTCAATTCAAGTTTAGATACATTTTTCACAGATAGGCGTCGTTAATACGAACGACAAAACTTGGAAGTATTTAAATGGACTTAAGAGTATTTTAGAAGAAAAGTTTTCGAAAATAAAAATGAAAAACCTAAATCTCTGTTTGCTGGTTCTGAACTTTAGCTGAAACTGTGAATAATGTGAACCTAACTTGAGCTTATGAGAGGAAACGATTCTAAAAGATTAAAAAGTTTCTAGCCTTTTTATTCTTGTTATTATTAGAGTGATATCTAGTTATAGGACAATAAATATTATGCAGTAACTACATCTATGGACTTTTTTATTTCAGGTTTTCTTCTGCGTTGCTATACTATGTCTTGTTGGAACATCCCCTATCGAAACTGAAATTGAAGAATTAGCCGACTACGCTGGAGATCAGAGAGAACTTCATAGGAACCCTAGAAGCATCAGTAGAATCTTTTTATTTTTATTTTTTAGATTCCTGCGAACTTTTTTGCGTTTCCTTTAAATATTAGGACAAAGTATACAAGTGACCTTCAAACACCGCGGACTTGTACACAATGAGGATTATTAACTACACTTTTATTAATATTGCTTTAATTGGATCATTAATAAGCTTGCTATAAATAATGAACAAACCTCTAACGTGTTCTTTTCAATCGATTTAAGGGTAAAATTGGCTTAAAGCCGACTTATATTGTCAGATTATAACAATGTTCGACTCTTCTCAATTTGTATAAATGAGTGATGAAAATTAAATAAATAATTGTTACTATCATTATTATTCATTTACCTTACCTAAAATTATTTTTTATGAACTAATTATAATTTATAAATAAAAAGAAAATAAATATTCAATTGACAAATACAGCATAATAAAATATTCATTATTTAATCTGTGTCTAAGGGTATAAAATATTTTGAACTTTGTTTTCGTTTTCAGGAAAAAAAAACATTTTGTCCATCATCAACTTAATCTTGATTACTTTTTGTCCAACATCCTCCTTTTTTAAGAGATTTGTCCTGTTAATAAAGTTTGTCTTTATATAGTCCTATTTCTTTGTAGATTTACATCTCTCATTCTCTAAAAAGATTCACATGTGAATTAAAATCTACAAAGAAACAGATCTAAATAAATGACAAACTTTAATAATCATGTGAAATCACTTAATTACAACAAATTTATATTTATAAAATGTTAATACTTGTTTACGAGAGAGAAAATGAAGCAACATGGACACAAAAAAAGACCATCACATTTAAATGAATTTCAAAATTAATTATAATCATCCAAATAAATTAATATTTAACAACGAAATATTTATTAAAATTGAATAAATACACAAGAAAAAGAAGTGAGACAAAGGAGAAGTTGAAGTCGAGAGAAACTTCAAAGGATTTGCTTATCAACACAGCTTGTGTCAGATGTCAGAATTCAGCTGAAGTACTTTTAAAGCTCAGAGGTCTGTTAAAATTTATACTAAAAGGCAAAACGGCTTTAGCCATTAATTTGGATCTAAACTAGATTTCATTATGTAAGTATAGCACTTGATAAAACAATACTTAAATGTTGAAATAATTATTTTTAATCAAACTTCCTGATTACTTATAAGGAACTACTAGTACATTATACAGCCATTACTCTATATAATATGTAAATAATGATAATAACTTATCGGATATTATGGTTACAAATATGGAAAACAAAATGGTCAGAATCATTAATATAACAATCCCAAGATAATCTGGTCTATTGCCAACTAGGGAAAAAAAATTAAAAATACCAGGACATGGCTAGCCTTTGAACTAAATTGTTTATATTATTAAAACAATAATTTGTGACTTATTATTGATCTACAGAAGAGACTGAAGATCTTGGTAAATTAAAATAAATGACAGTTCTAATAGAGTTCTTCAGAATTTTAAGGAAGTTTTTAAAAAAGAAAAATTAACTATTCTATAGATTTAATCTAGATGTGGAAGCTATATTTCAGAAATCTGAGAAAATAAATTATATAAATAAGATACTTATATATTAACACCTTTGGGTACAGCAAATAATACCAATTACCACTTAAAATTACGTGTAATTTTTTATTTTTATAATAAGAATTACTGTAACTTAAATTATAACTGAAAGTACTTTATACTCAAAACTGGTAAAAGAAGAGAAAAACAATAAGAAGTTATAAACAACCAAAAATAACAGTTGGTCGGAAATTGTTTTTTGCATCAGTTTCGAACTTCTGGGCCAATTTCATCATTATTATTATCAATCAATTTAAAAAAAAAAAATATTGTATACAATGATAATCAGACCAATTGAGCTCTGGGGCTCTACCAAACCATCAAATTCCTCCCGCATCCAATCCAAAATCCTTGATACTCCTTATTACGTCACAAATAAACTTATCCACAAAGACCTTAACATCCCTTTCATAGCAGATTTGGGTCGAAATATATATGCGTCTTTTCATTCCAAACTCCAAATCCACCTTAACCCATCTCTCATTCTTAACAATCCCCAATAAATCTCCCAGGCGTCTGAAAAGAATATGGCCACGGGACCTTTTAATTTAAATTAATGTTTGAGGTACCACCATGTTTGAGGTTCCTTCCAAAAATTACAATGTTTCAAGTGCTTGAATCATTCCTCCAAATTACTTATAGTATTTTTTTTTTTGGAACAGTTGTAAATTTTAATAAAAAAATAAAGAAAACATTTTTTTTTTAAATTTTCAGAATAATGAATATATTTTTATATGGGATAAGAATTACTTCTAATAGTTAAATACATTATATTTTTTATGCACGAAATTAATTATAAAGTTAATCTGCATTTCACTAAAGAGAGGGACATGAGTCCAATCGCAGGTCAAGGTGAGAAAAAATTAGTGCAAGAAAAATTTAATTCAAGTCGATCCCATCCATATTTCTAGCCTGTTTAATTTTTACCTTGAGCTATAACCCTAACTCACCTCATATTAAATGAGGTTTCATAATTATATCACGCTGAGTTATCATGCTAAGTTACCTCGCTGATAACTTTCCAGGATAATGGAAACAATGACACCAGAGGGGAAGACTTCCCTTAAATCGGAGAAATGGAATGGACCGCAGTCGAAATTGTAAACTGTTCTCAGTGCTAATTCGAGAAATGGGGAACCGCGGTATGAGGCTTAGGGCTTCAACTGGGAAGACAAGCGGCTTCGGCAACCACAACCGAGCTTAAACTATACGCACACAATGAGGCCTGAATCGAAAGCTTTACAGTTTCTAAAGCGGCAGCTTCTTGATATCAACTGGTAGCGAATGTGCTCCTTTCCTTGACTTTGGTAGGACTTGTAGTGGAAATGCTTTCTTATAATAAAAAGATTTTTGAATATCTATAAAGAATAAAACGTCATGATTTTAATGAAAATGGGATGTGAAAAGCAATGGTTTTGATACGAAAATAAAAAATAAAAAAGAAAGATACCTATTTTTTTCTTAAATCTAATTTTCTTCTAATATACTTAAACCTTATATAAAGTTCTTCTATCTAGCTTATGTTGAACATAAATGATCTTATAAAAATATTTTATAAGATATAATTTTTATAAATAACCAACCACAGCCGGCAACTACAGCCGAGCTTAAATTATACGCACACAATGAGGCCTGAATCGAAAGCTTTACAGTTTCTACAGCGGCAACTTCTTGATGTCAACTGGTAGCGAATGTGTTCCTTTCCTCGACTTCGGTATGACTTCGCCACAAGAAGACGATCATTAGTGATATAGGGGCCAATGCTGGATTTTATTAAGACTTTAAAAAAAAATACAAATCGGTAATAAGACAAACATAAATATATTTTTTAAATACAAATCTGTTTAATTCTCATTTTTTCCCCATTGTATACTTTAAAAACGATGTATCAGGTATTAAATTATTTATCGATTTCAGACTACCATGTAAAAGAATAAACAATTATACTCCTTTTCATGACACTATTCTACGAGGGAGACAAGAATTATTTATCGTGCAGGGGGCCAATGCTTGATCTGAGAAATTATGACCAATGGCGGAAAATTTATATAGATTTTAAAAATATGTACGTTACAAGAAATGTCATTGGACATTTCTTAAAAAAAAAAAAAGACCTTTATTTTACTGTAAAGAAAAATTATATATATTTTTTATAATTATACTCTTTAAACATCGTATAAATTGCTAATTATAATAAAATATGTCCATTTAGCCTGAAGACTCTTTATATATTTTAAATATTCAACGATTCGGCCTACCTTGTGATTATCAAGGATTATTAATTTAATAATTAACAGCTTTAATAACAATCTTTTTTATTACAATTTTACAAAAATTATTAGTTTACATCCTTGCATTATTACTAAAAAAGGTTGTGGGTTATTCTCTTATTAACGTAATATCGTTTATTGACCTTAAACAGAAATAAATAAATGAAATTGTATTCATTGCTTATTAACTGACACCATTTTGTTTTTATTTAAATAACTTTATTTTTCAACTATTTATAATAATATTAATTCTTTCATTGGAATATTTTATCATGCTACTATCGGAGAACTTTACCGCTACCTCACAAACAGATTTAATTTATTATAATTAAATTCAAACTCAATTTTAGATCATTTTATTATTAAAAATAATTTTAATCTCATTAATATGATAATAATATTAAAATACATATTTTTTTTTTAGTACATTTGTGGGTACAGTGAAATATCTCTACATGTAACTAACTCAGAAACTAGTATAATAGTTTCAATATATTGGTAAACTGGTTTGTCAGTTAATTATTTGATACGTAACATTATATATAATTATGTATGTTAATGTTTGAAAAACATAATGTGAGATACTTTTCAAAAAATAAAATATAAAAGTAAAAGAAACATGCGACTAGTAATAAAAGATTTTAAAACTAATCGATACAAATAAACCGTAAAAGAATTACTCAGTGATTAAATTTTGAATTACGATAAATTTTCAGATGTATATTACAATTTTTTGTAATATGAACAACCGTGAGAGGATCGTTTATCAAAAATATTATATTGTATTTTTGGAGTTTATTGAAACAGCCAATCTAAAGATTTTTCGGTCAATTTATTTGTTTGTTTTTTAAATTTAGTGGTCCTTTGGCTTTCCACATAACATAAACTTGTTATATTATTCAGTTTATCAGATACATCAATAAATACATTTAGTTATCAACCATCATGTGTATGAAAGAACCATTTTTTAGGAAACTGGGATGTTTTAGGAAACTGGGATAAATACAAATTTAATGCGGATAGCAAAGCAAGGCACAGTACTTATGTTAAAAACAAATGATTTTATAAAATATAAATCATTAAAAAAAAAAAAAGAATCTGAGTGGATTCATTTACTGATCATTTTTAAACACTTTTGTGTTTTCAAATAACATTAGAGTGTTTATATACTCAAGTTATTCTTGTTCTAGTAAATAAAGAAAGGAATCAAAACACCGAAACTGCTGACGAAATGGTGAAGGGAGAAGACAACAATATTTGAATCTAATTAAAGAAATGCTCACCTTTCTCTGGTAAGTTCAACAGTACGAGGTACCGTTACCTTGCTATAAACAGCCAACGCACAACTATATAAGTGTGCTGGATTAGGGAAACCACATTCATTTCCGAAGCAGAGGGACAGTGAACCACAGCAATGAGGACTGCTATTATCGTAAGTATTATTTCTAATATTTGTAACGTGTTGTCTATAGCATCGCTAAACTTACAGAACAGTACAAGAGGTTGTCATAGAAAGTAGTCGAGTACGATTGCTTATTGATTTCGTTAAGTAAATATTCCTCACGTGTCAAACGGCAATGTTATGATGGTTTGCTGTTGGATGTTACCACCTGCAAGAAACCATTTATTATATAAACTATAGCTGGAAAAAGGGAGAAAAATTTTTAAAGACAAAAATTATATTGTAAACCTAATAAAAATTCGTTCTATTAACAGTGTGTTTTGGAAAAGTTAGGTATTTTAATTTTTGGAACAAGATAGCCCACAGGATCGGCATATATACTGTACGAATTACAAATACTGGAATGAACAATCTCCTTGAAAACGCTCCCAATCATTAAACAATAGTTTAACAGTTATTGGGATTCATTATTTATTTTAAATGTTAAATATATGGTTTGTCCAATAAAATTTGTTTACTAAATCCTACGATCATTGTTTGCAATTTAAATAACAAGAATAAATGAAATAAAAATCTATATCTGTTCGGGAAAATTTTTCGATTTATTACAAAAAGTAATAAATAATAGTGAACATGTTTCTTTAGGGGCCTTCCCAAATATTTTCAAAACATGATTATATGTCGATGGCTTATTTCCCAGTGGTGCTAAGTACTTTTGCACTATATTTACAAACAATACAATTAATGTTCTCTTTTAGGAAAATTACAACTTTTCAATTAATTTTCTTAAAATCGAGAATCTTTAATTTTTTTTTCATAAAGATAATGAAAATGAACTTAGCACAATGTAAATTAAGACATCAGATGTAATCACAAAAATTCAATACGTTTTATCCTTGTTAATAATGGACCGAAATCAATGATTTTTTTATGAATAATTTAATGACCTCTTAAATTTAGTAATTAAAAACTTCAAAGATAAACTGTGGACGGACAGTTTTTTTTTCCAATTTTAGAATTATCTATACTTTGAATCGTAAAACCTCATTTTGATTTGGAGTTGATTTTTTTATCTCAGTACATTACAATGTTACCAGTAAGTTTGAGATGTTTATCAAAAATGTAATTTAAAACAAAGTCAAAAGATTTTTGACAGTAGCAAATTATCTTTACTGATAATGGTCTGTTTACAATGATTTTTGTTTCTTGGTGCAAGGTATTTAATTACTATGTAAATAATTATTAAATAATTTATCATAAAATCAATACTTTTCGAGTTATACACAAATAATATTTTTTTTAATTTACCGGCAACATTATTTAACTAATTTTAAATTACTAACATTAGTAAAATATTTTTGCCTGTAAATAAAAAAAATGTTTGTAAAACATAAAAATTTAAAAACTGGTTAAATAACATTGCCTATAAATTTCAGGTAAAATTTGTTTTCATCATAATTTGGTTTTTCTGATTTTTCTCGCGAATAAGTAATATGTAAAAAATGTTAAATACCTTTAAGAATAGTTCAGGTAAATCTTATTAAAATCGTTCTTTTTTGAACAGTCTTCAGAAAAAAATATTATTCGGAAATTACAGAGTAGCTATGAAAGAAACCAACGAAATCGAAGCCCAAATAATGTCGAAAGGGTTGATGTTAAAGGATGAATTTTAAATAGGATGATTAGAGATAGTAAGGTTTTTCACAAAACAAAATTTTTAATCCTATTGAGCATTAGTTGAGACATGGAATTTTTAATGTAATAATATATAATATAATGGAATAATCATTATACACCAGATATTTTATTATTACTAAATAATTTTTTTGCGACTAAAATAGTTCAGTGACACTTTGATGATTTATTTTGATTCCTCTGATTATTGTATTCTCATTTAAAAGAGGTTTAGCTATTGTAATTCATATATTCAATAGCGAGCAACAATTAATATGGACAGACAATAGTTTTTCTATCATCCCATAGGCAACTCAGCTATTACAGGTGATCAATACAGACCTGAAAGAACGACTCCCATTTATCACAGGATCAAGTAGATTCGTGTCGACTCCATAACGACCCAAGGTCGCTTCTAGTGCGCGCTATGTAGTGTGGCCTACATGTCTAAGAGAACAGTGCGTGAATTTGTTAAGTCATGATTTATAACTGAATTAATTATTAAAGAGCAAAAGCAAATTGTACACCTACATGACGATAATGGATTTCGAAGGCGATTAGGTAGGAGTCATAGTCTGGAGTTATATACACTAAACAGTTCCTCTACACCACGAGATTATATTTGATTCAAATCAAGATTGTTCGAGCGAGTTAGTAGTATAATTGCCAAGTTAATCATTAATGGTTCGAACTATGAATTAAATAAATTATTTTAAACTTACAACTGAGGAGTTTTATATTAAAAAATCAATATATCTACTTCTGGAAAATTATTATTAAAAAATTAATTTTGGACCATCTTATGTAGATAAATTAAATTTTTATTGAAAATTTTGATCTGTAACACCTATTTCACAAGGGAAAAATTAAGTTTTGAAATAAAATGAATACTTAGTTTCTCATATATAGGGTGTTTTTTTAAGCCCGATAGAACTTGAAATTGTAAAAAATAACACAAAAAATTAAATTGTAATCAAAATTTTTTTTTTATTCGAAAGATCAATACGTGACATTAACATTTGAAAATGATTTCGGGCATATGGGCACCGCGGCTGTTCTTGACGAAGCGCATTCTGGACGTCCAATTTTGGCCGTATGTCACGAATAACACGAACAATGCTGGCCTCCAAGGCGTCAATTGTTGCTGGTTTATCAGCATAAACCAGTGACTTCACGTAGCCCCACAGGAAATAATCGAGAGGTGTCAAATCGCACGACCATATGCAGCAATTTTGCTTATTAACAAACCCGTTAAGCCAAAAATGCGCCTCATCGCTGAACACAATTTTACAGAATGCGCTTCGTCAAGAACAGCCGCGGTGCCCATATGCCCGAAATCATTTTCAAATGTTAATGTCACGTATTGATCTTTCGAATAAAAAAAAAATTTTGATTACAATTTAATTTTTTGTGTTATTTTTTACAATTTCAAGTTCTATCGGGCTTAAAAAAACACCCTTTATATATTTATTAATTTTATGAGAGCGGTTAACCATAATAAAAGAACAAATTCTTTTGATTCTTTGATTTCGGTGATATAGACGGGTTACGTCTGAACAGGTAGATAGGTTAAAGTATTCATGTTCTGCGGCAACTAGATAAAACGAAATTGATGAGGAAATGAAAGCGAGGTTAAAGGCGGGAAATTCTTGTTATTTATCAATTTCGAAAATTTCCCTCACCTTATGCAATGCCACAGTTTATCCGAAACAAAGGGGGAAAACTGTTCTTAAATTTAATTAGTTGGTTTAATTTCTTCATCACTAATTTAATGTATTTTGGATAATTTCATGAACTTGATAATTTTTTAATTTACATATTTTGGATTTTTCTTTCCTTAACACTGCATTTTTTCAACGGGCATATTTTTATAATAGTTTATCGTTACAGTAATTAGACTAATTTAATTCTAATAAATAAAGTATCAGTGCGTAACTAAGACGTGATTTTTAAAAGACATAATACAATGTAAAAAGATATTTATTAAGTGATACATTAAAACAATTATATTAAAAAAATTGTGCTACTTATTGTTATGAAATAATTTATTCCTCAATATTAATTATTAAATTGGTTTAATAAGTGTATTACCTTTATTAATTATTTAATTTTATAAATTATTTAATTATCAACATTTGTATAAAAATTTAAATAAGAAAATAGTTAATATACACATAAATACTATTTATGATAAAGAAATATTTACAAACTATTATATTTTCAAGTTATAAGTAGGTCCAACGTAAAATAGATCCCCTCATATTCAACATTATTAACGTTTAATTTTCTATGTAAGATGTCCAGTTTAGTTTAAATAAATATTTAAACGATACTTTGAAAGTAGGGAAATCGTACCTATGTTAAAAAGAATCCGTTACAGTGTATGATGGAAAATATAATTTTAAATTTAATAATAATAAAAATTATTCAAATAGTCTCAACCTTCTTTATTAAAACATTACATGTCCTACGTTTTGGTCGATATTAATTTATTCTACTAGTATCGAACAAGGTTATAAAGATGTATATAAATTATTTTAATTAAATTAATTTTATTTTAAATTCATTCTAATTCACTATCTATTAAGCCAAGCTTGTTTTTTTTTAATTTTAAGGCCGAAAAAAAGGCTCTCTTTTAATCTTATATTCAAGTGATCAGTATGATGTATGATTTAGCGTGTCAACACATACAGGGTTGAGCAACCACTTGCAATTCTTCGAGTTCTCCACGTTTCACCTATAAAAAATCCAAGAAACATTAATTTCTTTTAATGATACTACCAAAACCAGTCCTGGAATGTGGAGTTGAACTAAACTACACCAAAATTGGAACTTAAGATTCCTTTAGCTCCGAGATGTTTAACAAGAGACGGAAGAAAGACCCATTCCCAAAACCATTTTAACCATTAACTTGTTGATCCCGTGGAAGAACATGCGTCGTCCAGAACGGTATGATTTATTTGTAAAGGCGAGCGGGGCGTTTAAACAGAACTAAACATCGGGCAGGACTCCTGTGAACTCCCTAACACACTGTTTACGACGGGTCGTTAACTTCACAACAGTTGGCCGAAATGAAAGAGATAGGATTGGAAATAACTCGGGCATAAATCGCGTGATGGCCAATAAAGCCAAACTAAAAGACACTATTTGACAAAGCATAAAGGAAGCAATCAAGGCAGGGACCATCTGTAATACACTTTGGTTTTCAAGTGCACGCGCGCTTCAAATTCTTTTGAATGAGGTTCGATTCTTGCATTTACTGTCGTGTGAGATATGAAATTTTTCAGTATTATGTTTCTGTTTGCCTCATATTTCCTTCCGAGAAATTCGGCAGTATTTTAATTTCGCTAAGAGTATTCTTTGAGAAACGGTATTCCATTATTATTGTAACAAATTTTCTTTATTTGGGTTCTAAACTTACTGTATAATAGTCGAAAATTGAAGAGAAACTGAAGGAAAAAATTTTAAAAAAAATTATATAAATATAGAACTCATCCAAAAATACCTCAACATTCTATTTATTTCAGATTTGGCCCAAAATGGATATACCTCCTTTCATTCCAAAATTCTCCCCTCCTTACCCATTAGTTCTTAACCTCTTATCAGTAACAATCCCTGGTAATCCTCTGAGGTGTCTGAAAAGAAGATGGCATCTAATGGTATCATTTAAAAGGGCCAAACCCCATTTTGCACATTAAATGGTTCAAAATTTCTTTATATTTTTAAGGACCGGTTACATTCCTTATTATTTCTTACACTGTTAAATTAATTATAATCAATATCAATGACTATGCATATAAAAAAATATTCAATAAAAGAAATAGGGGAATAACCAATTTTTAAATTCACTTTTTTTATAGAACCCCAACGATGTATAATAATAAATAAAACTCAGGATAAGCACCAAGTGACAAGTATACTCATATAAAAAAATTAAATAAAAATATTGATTACTTAGATTTTGAGAAAAGGTTTCTTAACATGTAGTAACAACATAAGGTCACCATCCTAATAAAGGGATAAAATAAATATATTTATATTTATGAGAGCCATAAAATAAATATGCTTATTATTTGATTGATAGTTATAATAAATAAACAATGCAATAACTCCTTCTGATGAATTTTTTATTTCAGGTTCTATTCTGCATTGCCATGCTGGTGTGTCTAGTGGCAGCGTACCCTGCAGATACGGAAACCATTGGAATTGACGACACCATTAGAGGTCATCGAGAAGCAAGAAATTCTTATAAAGCCTGGCGTTACTGGGACAAAATCACTGGTGCATTGACGAATCCATTTTAAATAAATCATTCTCTTATAGGTCATTTTTGAGAAATCTGTTCAATTGTTATTTATTTGTTGTCATATACAAAAATGGTTCATTTATACATTGCAATATTTATGTTTATTATATTTTTTTGATTTAATAATTATAATGTAATAGTTCATAAAAAAAAAGAATATTTGATAATAAATAAAAATATTGAAAAAAAAAATGTTTTCTTCCTTGATAACCAGAAAACAATAATATTAAACATATTCATAGAGCAGTAGGAACATCTTAATAGTATACATACAAAAGGACTATAACATTCAAAGAAGGTGCCAAACTTTTTGAGGTTACAACAAATTTATTCAATAAAAAATGAATAAATAAGAAAATATTATGAAGAATATTCATGAAACAATATTGAAGGCATATTTACTATAACTGAGCATAGCATGAAGGAATATGATAACAGTAAACAAAGAAAAAACCTATTCGATTTAGATGATAGTTCTAAAGTCAAAATTCAATTGGTTGTAAATTATGACCCTAATAATTAAATAACTAATAACAAAAATAATACTATTTCAAAAATAAATAAATCTAAAAGAGGAGAAAAGGTGAGTCACATGGGAAGTTGAAGTCGAGTGAGACTTCAGAGGGGATTTGCTTATCAACTCTTTGACGCTGGAGCTTAAGCTTGTAGCTGATAATAGAATGCAGTTGAAGTAAATTAAAAAAACAGATAGCATTTTAGGGTGTTTAATCTTATCGTAAATGGTCAAATGGTTACTGCGCTTAATTTTGATCTAGCATTAAATTAATTATGTCGATATACCACTTGAATAAATAATACGTAAAAGGTAAAATAATTATTTTTAATAAAACATCCTGATTATTCATGGTAAACTGACATATTATGAAGGAATTGTCCTATAGAAGATGAACATAACAATAATAATAATAATAATAATAATAATAATAAAAAGAATAATGATTGAATGGAAATAAAATGGCTCGAGAATAGCATGGAGCTTGCCTTTGAATTAAAATATTTATATAATCAAGCAAAAGTATTTATAACTTCTATAGTTTTATTATCAATTATATTAATCTAAAGAAGATACTGATAACTTGATCTTAAATCTTTAATATGCCAAACCTGTCATTCCCCATTATCGATAAAGCATATAATTGAAGAATGCTCATCATTTCGTCAAGCCTTCGAAAATAATAAAATTCCTCGTACAAGAGAATTGGCCCTTAAAGATTCAGCAGAATCCATAGACAAAATAATAAAATTTCTGAAAGAAACTCAACTTTATACTAAAATATAATCCACCAATACCGACCAGTATAAAAATGAAATAGTCTATATTCAACTATCAAATGTCAAAGAAAAGAAGATAAATAAAGTAAAAAGGGTGTAATAACCTAGATGTTGATCGCCCTGAATAAAAATCTAATCTAAAAAAAAAAATGCTCATATCAGTACTACACCTCTGAGATCGTTTTGTTAAGAACATAAGGGACAAAATACGCATGTTAAGCTGGGGAAATAGTAGAAAAAAAAGTAATACTAATTAATCAAATCTGTAAACTTCAGCTTGATCAATTTTCGCACGTTATTAGGTCTCACTGGAACAAGTTGGTATATTAGAAGGATAAGAGAAACCATTATATCACAGGGGAAGATGTATTTTCCTTAAATCGTTGGGATGGAAAAGGAACCGCAGACGAAATTGTAAACTGTTCTCAGCGCTAATTCGAGAAATGGGGAACCGCGGTATGAGGCTTAGGGCTTCAACTGGGAAGACAAGCGGCTTCGGCAACCACAACCGAGCTTAAACTATACGCACACAATGAGGCCTGAATCGAAAGCTTTACAGTTTCTACAGCGGCAACTTCTTGATGTCAACTGGTAGCGAATGTGCTCCTTTCCTCGACTTCGGTAGGACTTCGCCACAAGTAGACGATCATTAGTGCCAGCCAATGCTGGATTTAATTACGACTTTAAAAAAAAAAAGTACTAGTCGGTAATAAGACATAACATTAAAATAATTTTAAATACAAACCTGTTTAATTCTCAATTTTTTTTAAATGTATTCATCGTTTCAACAAGTATACCTTAAAAATGATCAGGTTTAAAATTTTGGATCGATTACAGATTACTATGTCATAGTATAAACAATTATATTTTTATTTTTGTCTTATTATTGTATATTATACTTTAATTACTAAACACAAAAGCATACTTGTAATCAAACTTTCATGAATAAAATTTTCCAAAGAAATAAATGAAAGGGTGATAAAAAATAGAGTAATATCATTAATAGTTAAGGTGATTAAGCATAATAGTCAGTATTAAAAACATTTTTTTAAAACCTGAATACATCAATTTTATAATAAGTGTCAACTGCACTTTTTCACGAAACACAACTTTTTTCTCTAGAGAAGGTAAATTATGTGGTAGTAAAAAATATTTGTGGGTTGGAAATAAAATAATAATAAAAAATAACTTATTGAAAATTGTTACAAATTGTGAAATTTTTGGTACAACTCACTCCTAAATTGGAGCAGCATGTTGCAACTGGTGCCTAGGGGCTGAATCGAGTGGCGCCGCCCTAGGCGAGAATCGAATATCACGTGGGTGGAACCCGCTCCTCGCCGATATCTAAAATGTTAACAATATCCCCTTATGCGATAAAACGTTGCAACTAAAAACATATCTGATCCAGACTTTATTCCTCACATATAATGTATAATTTTTCTCACTTTCCCTCATACAATAACCCTCCAAGAAAGTGGTTTATTTGTTTAATGATCATAAAGTATAATGTATGTATCAATGAAACTGTATGTAGACTAAATTATATTTAAATATCAATGTAATAAATTGAAGAAAACAAAATGAGAAGTGAAAAAGAAAATGAAACCGATGGTAAATAAAACAAATTATTAAACGTTGAAAAAAAAATTTTTTTTTCCAATTAATAAAGATTTAAAAAAATATTTATAAAACAGAAATTAATTACTGTTAAAAATAGAATTTTTGTAATTAAATACAAAAATAAGAAGAAAGAAAATTTTACAAAAAAAAAAATTACTGAACGCAAAACATTTTGACGTATTTCTATTCTGTACAATCGTAAAGAAGCTTTACGTCACATTCCAGAATGAATTTCATCTCCATACCGAGTTCTTGTAGATATCTTTCTTACTGAGGGGCCACTTATCCATTGAAGATAAATGTTACATGCTATAAAAATGAGGTATCTTTTGTTCCCGAAGATAGTGTAATTAAATTTTTGAGGTGTCTATTAAAATTATATATTTTTGAAATGAGCAAGAGTCGAAACTATAGAACGGAATCAAGTCCAGTCAAATCTCGACCAAAGAGAAGTGCCGTCAAGACAATTGACTTGAAATTCTGTATCAAAATAAAAAAATAAAAAAATTATAAATACATTTTCTCTTATTTACTTTAATATAAAATTATGCATAGAAATAAATACATGGTTTAAACTTGAAAAAAAAAAGAAGAAAACAATTAATAGTTATTTCACTTTTCTTTTTTTTTCTACTAGAAAAAATTTAGGGCCATAAAGTTTAAATTCGTAATCATCAATTTGATGCATGAAAATAAGGTAATTTTCAGAACTAATATAAACCTTTCTACGTTTTTATTTTTTATTTCTCGACCTTTATTTAAACTCAATTTACTTCTTTATTTTCCGTCTTTTAGTGTATTAAAGTTTGTTTTCACATAGCTGGGTTTCTATTTTTACATCTTAATACGTCCCCCTGTTCATTTTTAACCTATCATTGTC
Organism: Halyomorpha halys; assembly: GCF_000696795.3. NCBI lineage: Eukaryota > Metazoa > Arthropoda > Insecta > Hemiptera > Pentatomidae > Halyomorpha > Halyomorpha halys. The sequence continues at coordinate 1,979,377 of NW_027115705.1, read as the reverse complement.
TATATTATATTATAGCTATTTTTATTTCTTCTTTTTGTTTATAATTTTCTTTTCACTTATAATATTAACCCTACCTTAATTTACCTTTTTGTATCTTATGATCTTACAATGTCAAAATATTGTTCGCCCTTTTTGTATCTTTTTATCTCTGATGAAACTCTACAAAGTGAGGCGAAACATCAGCAAATAAACATTTGTTAAATATTTTTTTGTTTTCTTTTGTCTGAACCCCGGACCATCTTCTGCATAATTTAAAAAAAAAAAAGGAAAAGGTTTTTATTATGTGAGAGAAAACCAGAGAAAAAAATATATATTTATGTTTCCGGGAAAAATTGGATGCACTAACATACATAAATAAGTAGTTTTTTAGAAGCTCTTCAGAACTTCCCTAGATATGTTTGTGATATTCAGTTGGCTGGACTAAAATGGCGTTTGATGATGAGCTGTTTTAAAAAATATCATTCTTTCAGGAAAAGCTCACTGTTAAATGGGTTATAAGCAGTACGTAGAAAAATTCTATTTCTGGAGCATTCTTCTGGACCAAACGTGAACGAAACGCAAAGGCGTTATTTCGACAAAAAAAATCACTTTGTTCCAGTAGATCGAAGCGGGGGTGTTTGGCTTTTAAAACTCAACAGAGAGTCAGAACAGTAGAATACAAAGCTCAAAGTAAATAACCCTACCATTAGGAACAAGTACTAAGTGTAAAGCTCCTTCATAATTCCACCATTCAATTGAACTATGCGAACCAACCCTCAGTTACACACCTTCTCAATTTAGTTTGTCAAATATTATCTTTAAAAGAGACGAATTAACTTTTTTCAAGACGTTTTAGGTGATATAAATAATATTTATCAATGCTGAGGTATATAAGTAAATAATAGATTAGAAGTAGTAAGAGGGATATTATGTATTAAATAGTAAAATAACAGTAAAAAAATGGTAATAATTATTTTGTGTTTTTCAAATTAGAGCAATGTTAATTACCTCCTTCTACTAAATTTTGGCGAAATATCATCATCAAAAATAACATTGTTATCTATGAGACCATTATAATCAGAAAACTGGCCGAAACGTAGTTCTTTGAATCAAGAAATGAACTTAAAAAATCACACAACTTTCACTTACAACCCTACTTACGTCTCCAAGTTTTGTACAGATTAGTGTGCACGTGTTAAAGTTATCACTATTTTGTTTAATTTTCTATACCGAAATTCTAATGATCAGATGAAGAGAAACTATTTTTCTGTTGCTATAAATATTCATATTTCAGGATTTCCGGAGGTGGAAATAACGAATATAAATTTGGTTTCATTCAAGGTTATAACATTTTAACAATAGAATCGTCTGAGAGAAAATCGAAATAAGGCTACAAATCGATTCTATAAAGTAGTACTTCACAAATGTTACAGTCATATTCGAGGCATATAACATTAAATATATAATTAAAACATAAATCAGTTTTGTACGACTTTCATTAAGGTCTTTGTGGATGATTTTATTTGTGACAAAGTAGGAAGCATTTAGTATTTTACGAAGGATTTTGGATTGTAAGGATTGGATACGAGAGGAATTCGAAGGTTTAGTGGAGCCCCAAAGCTCAACGCCGTATACCCACATAGGCCTTATAATTATCATCTAAATCAGTATTTTGTAATGAATTGGAAGTTTGGACCGTTTGTCTTGTAAGTGCTGTAATAGTCTAAATCGACGTGCAGTTTCCTGTCTTTTCAGTCTTATGTGAGGATTCCAGGTCAGTCGTTTGGCCAGATGTAGTCCAAGGTAGCGGATCTGTTCAACAGGGGTAAGGGCAACATTATTGGAGTATACTGTACGGCAGTCAGTAGGTTTACGACGTAGAGTAAAGGTAATTTGATGGGATTTGATGGAATTTATTTTAATCCTCCAATCACGACACCACTCTTCTGAAATGGGATTGAAGAGTTTGCGATGCAATTAAAGGATTATTATTAACAGCGAGCATACACGTGTCATCGGCATACGTGGTGAGAATAGTGTTAGAATTGGTTGGGATGTCTGCTGTATAGATTGTGTAGAGGATGGGACCGAGGATACTGCTCTGAGGAACACCAGCGGACCGAAAGAAGGGCGATGAATAGAAACCATTGTGGTTTACTTTAAATAATCTGTCAGTGACAAAGGAACGAATAATGAGAAAGTATATCGGAGGTAGGAATTTACGGAGTTTGTAAAGCAGTCCCGGGTGCCAGATTTAGATTAAGCCACGATATATCAGCAGCCCTTGGGAATGATAACAGAGCAGAAGAATCAGTATTTAAATTTTAAAGGTTGTAGAAAATATTAGCAGAAATATGACATCAAATAGCGGGCAGAACCAGAGCAAACGTTTTGGTGACAAGAGTGGAAAATTTATATTTAAAAAACAAAACAATAAATAGTGTTCATGACCAGTTTAGTTTTTATTTTTAAAAATCTACCTATTTAACTTATTTATTGCAAATACGGTAGTAATTTACCTCAAAGGGTTAATCAAGACCAACCTAATAAATAAAAATAATATATAAATTAAGAATCAACAAAAATATAGAGCACTACACACACAAGAACACATACACAAAATATAATATATCATTAAATAATAAATAGAGTCAGGAATAGATCGCAAGCCGACTTAACTAATTATGTTGTCAGGCACGTTGCGATAAAAGTTAATTATGCGACAGGCTAGTTAGGAGCAGATCAGATGAAGTTGGCAAAGGTGATTCGAGATCAACAGCGCCCAAACTGATCCATCACTGTCGGTGAGTGGGCGGGGCGATAGGCGACGGATACCAGCATAAGGCCGTCTATATTTGACAGGTTCTTCGCTGTCACCTCCATCCAATGTGATTTTTAAATGTTTGATAAGGTCATGAGATCACGGGTAATGACTCCGGCCAATGGGTGAGGAGGCGTCATGACCTAATCGGCCAGTGTGGTCCGGACTTTTAAGTCATGGTGAAGATACCAAAATCACTATTATGCTACTTACATACTCCACGACTTTTATTAGACCTTTCAGCTACAAAGTATTAAACAATAAATTATTTCTTCGGTAATATTAAAGCAATAGCATATTACAAATCTCTTGTCTTGCCTTAAGGTCAATAATAAAAACACAATATTATATATATAAATAATTGATCGTATAATTTCAAACATGTAGAAGAAGTCATTCTTGGGGGTCCAACAATTACGATTTATTTAGTTAGAAATTTTAAGTTGTGCCTTTGTCATTCTGGATGTGCAATATAGCTTCAAGGTTTTGCCTACTTGAGCGCGGAAAAGTGAAATAGACTAAAATTAGAATTTTATTGAAATTATTGTCGTAATTGTCAACGGAACTTCAAATAAGCACGTTGCCTAGCCCAAAAAAATTATAATTCGTGTGGGTTATATAATTATTAAAAAAAGAACTTTTAAAAAAATATATTATAAATTTTTTTTAGTGGAATGGGACCCATTGCGGTTTGATTGACGGTTTTCGGTGAATTCTCATAGTTAATATGATTTTGAAAATATATGGCGATTGTCATGTTACAAAATAACTTCTTATTTTTATCTAAATTGGTTTTTTGTGGCTCAGCAAAAAAAGGAAAATTGTATACAAACCTTGAGCGCCAAGGTTTATCAAATTTGAATTGAAGCATTTCAATTTTTTTTTTCAGTTCCTTATTAGCAGGAATAAGATTGTCAGGGTTGTGGTAAAAAACAAACAACAAAAACAGTAACAACTATTTATTTTTCTACATTTCGTCCCACATTATAGAACTTCATCGGGGCTGTGATAGCTTGGGGAACTTTTTGAATTAATAAAACCAAATTAAAAGTCCCCCAAGCTATCAACTTGAACAGCCCTGATATAGCTCTACAAAGTGGAGTGAAACATAGGAAAATAAATAGTTATTATTTTTATTAGTTACTATTTTTGTTTTTTGTTTTTTTACCTTAACCCTGAACATCCTCTTTATATTTAAAAACACAATAGTTTGTAATTTACATATATATTTTTTTAGGACGTTTCGGAAATATTGTATCTCTATCTTCAACTTCTATATTTAAGTTTTTTTTTTTTTTAAAGAACTATTCCTATAATTACATATAATACATTAATTCCATTTTGTATTCCTTATATTTAGAATCACCCTCAAGAATACTTAAAACTCCATTATTAAAATTATTTCTCTCCATTATCATTGTTTTATTTAATTTATTACACAAGAGTGATAATGTCCTTATTATCCTTTAAAAACTTTGCTTATATTACTTATTTTATTTAAATATTTCTGGTTGCTGAAATCTACATGTTTTGGTATAATTTTTTTTTTGTTTAATCTTATTGCTAATATCATTCTTTCAATTTTATTAACTTTTTAAGGATTTTAACATATATTCACAATCATCTATTGTATCATGAAATTTATAGTCAATATAAAACTTTAGGCTTAATTATAAAATTCTTTCACTTCATTTGGTATGTTTTTCTATCCTTAAGTGTATACCGAATTAAAAGGTTGAATATACCTTTTTATAATTTTTATCTATATATTTTCTTATTTATTCTCTTTAAGTGATTACTGTACAGCTCAAAATATGTTTTAAGGATATAGTTAATTTACAATTGCACACCTTTTTACAGTTGTATGTAATTGTGAACCTACTCAATAAAAAGAAAATAATATAATATAATTATAGAAGCTGAAGAAGACAGATTATCTCCGAAAGGCCCTACAAAATAAAAAACCATGATTTATGAACTATTGTCTTTTAATGCTTTCAGTTAAATCAAGAAAGGAGATTAAAAAAAAAATTGAAGGTCAGATAATGAAACAAGTTAATAACCTAGTTTATTTCACTTTCCTTAACAGATGCTTTTATTCAAATGAAAGTATATACATGTAAAAAAAAGATCCAAAAGTCCGAGTGCGGTCAAAAGAATTGATATATTAATTCAACTATTTATTGTAAGGAAATTTATTATTTACTATCTTTACTGCATTTTTTAAATATCTTTTCTTTTTCAAATTAACATATTTCTCAACTACTACTTCCCTCACTCCTTTATCCTGTTTGTACCTCGCATCCTCTTTCAATTCATTCTTGTGCTTTTCACGAGGGCGCTGTCCTATTTTGACCAGTAATTATTATACGCAGTTCATAAAAGTAATAAAAAAATTGGGGTGAAATAACTGATTTTTTTCACCGGGGTCTTGTTCTATTCGGGTTCACTAAGAAATTCAAGAAAATGAAATATTGTTGTTGTTTTTTTTTTAACTTTATTTTTTACTTCGGTACGCAATGCAACAGCTTCCTCTTCTCCTACAGAAGATAAGTTAATAAAGGGCTGAGTTATTAATACCCCGGTACAGCTGACTAATTACAAGCCCCTCCGGAGATGTCAATTAGTTATTCGATAAATATCTTCCTTTTGATTATTTTAAAGCCCCTGTTTATTTTTAACTTCCCCCTCTTGTCAGAATAAATCATAACAACTTAAACACTTCCCGCTATTATTAACCCGGCGCGTATTTCACTCCTTTCTTTAACCTCTCTTTTTTTTTCTTATCCACCATCCATCATCCTCCCTTTTTGTCCTTATAAGTGAAGCGTAATTAAGTAAACGGTTAGAACCGCTTTTTAATGATTTAGCGTTTAAACTCCATTTTCGCCTGGTAATAAATATTTCTATTCCCGTTTGCTTATTTCATTTATCGCATTTATTGTACAATTTTGAAGGATTTTATTTTATCAAATGGAAGAAAACGTAGATCAATAAACCACATCCTACTAATACATCGGATCGATTACGGATTGATAAGTATGCTGTGCGATATAGCAACCCGATGTATTTGGGCAGCATAGATGAATAAAGTATTTCTCTCTTCTCTATTTATTATGAGGCAACGTTTCGGCCGACTTTTCAAGGCTTGAAAAAAGATTCAAAGAACTAAAATGATGTAATAGAGGGCGAGAATAGATAGCAAGAAGGTTCGATGACAACGCTCACTACCCAACGCTGTGATTCTCCCGTTAACTCATCCTTCTTCGACCCGAATATTTTTTAACTTTATTTTTAAAAAACATTAAGGCGCCGTTCCTCCCTTAGTGGAAGAAACTACGTTTCGTATCCGTATAGATTAATAGCAAAAATAATTGTTTTGTAAAATAATTACAGCACAAACCTATTATAACAGACCTTTGCAGTATTATTCTCCAATACCATTTTTTAAGTTAGTAAATCTCGTACGGATGTGCATGACCGAACATTTAATAAGGTACGAATCGGTAATCATTATTCTGAGAAATACCGGACCTGGAATGGGTTTAAAACAAAAAATTATTACCTATCTTATTCAATCTTCCACTAGAATACGTCATTAAAAGTTTGTTGAATATCAAAAATGGTTCAACTTTGGGTGGTAAAATACCGGTGCTTGGGTATTCTGATGATTTGGTATTATTGGGTGAGGATAAGGAAACTATAGAAGTAAATACAACCGCGTTCATAAACTCCAGTAAGGAAATAAATATGGATAAAAGAAAATACATGGTTAGCAGTAGACACGCGAGCGATTTCAGAGATATAGATATAAAAGGAAATACGTTTGATCAGGTAGATAGGTTTAAGCATTAAGATTCAATGGTAACTAGAAAAAAAGAAATTGATGAATAAATAAAAGTTAGGTTGAAGGCGGTAAATACTTGTTATTTTTCAATTTCGAAACTGCTTAGCTCTCGCCTTCTATCCAAAAACTTAAAAATTAGAGTTTACAAAACTATTAACAGCGCTATTGGGTTTTAAAAAATAAAGTATTACGTAAAATAATTCGGACCAAACAAGTATGAATTAACGGGAGAATTTAGAAGACTACACAATAAATTAAGGGACTTACGCCCGGTAAATATAATTTAAGTTATAGCATTGCGGCGTATAAGATGGACGTGTAAGGTTGTAAGGGCTTAGTAACAAGCAGATCCCCCCTAAAATGGCAATAAACACTGAACCGACGGGTAAACGTCCGAGAGGTAGATGGGAAGATTTCCTTAAAATTGATAAAGTAGAATTGGGTTTGGAGGGGCATCACTGGAAGGATGTATGCAGAGAGCGTTTAGTGGTATTGGCATCGAACCTTCGGGTTCGTTAGGCCTTTATTACTATTATTAAATTAAATAAATTATTAAATAAAATAAAATAAATTATTACTAGCTTAACTTTAGAAAAGAATTGATATATGCTTTGCGATAGTGGTCCAGATAAGGAATGTGCGTTACTTAAGTCTTAAAAAACAATACGAATCATTCATTACTTATCACATTCATAAAGTCAGCGATAATAAGCCGGTTATATATAGGCGATAGCATTGTCTTTTACTAATAAATATAATGATCTCCATGAAAGCGAGTGTGTAACTGATAATATTAATGGTTCTTAATGTTCATCTAGTCCAATATCTTTGATTGAAAATAATTCATGATAGTTATCACCCGATAAAAACTGAAAGTCTGGGACGAAACAAGAATCTCTAAGATATCCTTATATTTCTTGAAGGATACAAAAATAGCCCGATGAAACAATAATAATAATTAAAAAATAAATAAGTTACATAAATAACAAAAGTAAGGAAGTGTACATAAGTTTTGAAATAATAGGATATTACTAATACAAGCTACGTATGAAACAATAGTAAAACCAAAGAAATGAAGCTGGGTAGAACAGTTCGAAACAAGAGAGAATTACGTGTTTTTTGTTTATAATATCCCACTTTATACAATAAAATATTTCGAAAAAGAAATATAGAATCCTCTTTGTTCACAAATAATTCAGATCAATAAATTATTGACATTATTTAATATTTTTGTTTATGATAAAATTTAGCATCTTTTTCTATTTAGAATATCCATTATATTTAAATAGCCCGATGAAACACATATTAATAATTAATAAATAAATAAGTTACATAAATAAAAAAAGCAAGGGACTGTAAATAAGTTTTGAAATAATAGGATATTATACTACGTAGGATATTACACTACGTATGAAACAATAGTAAAAACCAAAGAAATGAAGCTGGGTAGAACAGTTCGAAACAAGAGAGAATTACGTGTTTTTTGTTTATAATATCCCACTTTATACAATAAAATATTTCGAAAAAGAAATATAGAATCTTCTTTATTCACAAATAATTCAGATCAATAAATTATTGACATTATTTAATATTTTTGTTTATGGAAAAAATTAGCATCTTTTTCTATTTAGAATATTATTATGTCCATGAATTGTTGATCAAAACTACCTGTCAGTTAACAATACTATTTTCGACTAAATTGTTTAAGGTATCTATAAAAAAATAGCGTTATATAAATAAATTAATTATAGATATGGATTATGTTGCAATTGCATAAAATGTGTCAGAAAGAACATTTACTTATCGACAAAAACCAACAGAAAAGTTTATCAGCTTTGACATATTACGCAACGCTCTAATGAACAATCTTTATATCTAATTCTAGCTCAGCTAGTAGACCATATTATAGGATTTAAAAAAAAAAATTATCTATTACAGAGGCTATAAACTATTCATAAATGTTATATACTTTATACTTAAAAAAAAACATAAACAAATACAAATATCGTAATTAGGATTTTATTCGGTTAAAAAATATATTGTAATATTAATAATAATCGCTAAAATAATATTCAAATATTTTCAACCTCAGGATATTCTTCTTTCAGTTTTTTTTGGAAAGTGGTTTCTATAAAATATTGGTTATAAAATAATAAAAAAATTAATACGATAAAAAAAAAAAAACTGCACCGCTGTAACCCATGAAGCTGACCTTTCATGTGCAGGTGCAGTACTTTGTAAGTACTATTACTAGACCAACGGTTGTGCAAGGAAGTGATTTAGTCAGAATCACGCACAGCCGTTGTTTAAATATAACAGTCGAAAATAAATCCGATACTACCCGATCTCTTCTGATTGGAAATAAATGTATAAGACTTCATTATTTATTATTAAATTGAATAAAATAGATTTACACTTCATAGGAGTTGTTGGAGAGGAGTGCATAAAATTAGAAGGGAATAAGACCTTCGTAACGGATTTTTATTTTTGTTTCAATTAAACTAAATTTTAATTCCAGACAAATGTTTAGACAGCAGACGGATTGATTAAGGCGAAAATAAACTCTCGTTACTGAATCACAGACCGCTGAAGGCAAAGATTGGTATAGAGGTCACGGGCTCTCATGGATCTATGCCAACCGTCGTAAAACTGTGTTGAAAACCATCAGTCAGCCACATCAAAGGCAATGTAGCTTTCAAAGTCAGATCCTAGGAAAACAAGCTGACCGACAGCGTCAAATATTCTGGGATATCAAATTTACATTCGACATAAATATTGAAACAATATTTAATACAGCGGAAATCGTAAAATATACTAATAAATACTAATTTATGAAATATATATTGTATAAAAATGACTTTCTAAAGCAAATATATGTTTATTGGCCTCTTCGTTTTATAAAATATTGAGGAGGGAGCGGAGGAATTAGAATATAAGATGCAACGTAATATTTATGTTGTATATATTTATGGGGTACAACTAAAATCTATCCCTAACACCTTTCTTTATTTTTAACGCGTATTTTATTTAGTAGAAAATCAGCACAAAATTCTAATCAAAATAAATTTAAACCACAAATTACCATGAATTTATAGTACACATTTCAGAAAGGTGGTCACCACTGTTCCAAATCCTTAATTATTTCCAGGCCCATATATCGTTTATTGGTCCATAGTTCACATAGACGAATTAATGGGTATACATGTTTATTCTTAAATAAATCAATGACTTATCTTATAATAAGGAAAATGGGTTTGCGCGATCTCTTTAATGGGAACCCGTTCTATGTTTTGATTCACATGTCGATATACTTCTTATGAAATAAACAATTTATATAAGTACCTAAGGATTTTGATTCACACTTTTTATGCTCTCACATTGTACGGTGTTTTTCTAACGTACTCTCAGTTTGTTGGTTAGGATTATTACATCAATAAAGTAAGTTTACAGTCACATAGAATAACAATGGTTTCCTTATTTCTTCGATTCCCAAATATTCCGTTTTATATAACATTTAGTTCAGTGGTGTAGTGGAGCGGGAACGCGTGGGAACGGCGTTCCCAGTGCTAGGAAAAACTACTTGGAAACTACCAGAATAATTATTAAAGCAGTAAATTATTTAAATTGTATTGGGCAGTGATAAACTAGCAACTTAGGTCATTACATTTTATTAGTAGTAGTTTAAAACCAATATAACCATTTTTTTAGTTGCACATTGACTTTGAGGCAAAAAATCAGCATGCACTCCAGAAATCATACAGACGGATCAAAATCAGACCAATCAGATGCATTATCCTTCGTAACTAATGACTCAACGTACAAAATTAAACTCCACAAACTATATAATATATTCACTGCAGAACTCAATGCAATAGAGCAATGCAAAAACTTCTGTTTTTATTTGAATTACAACAATATAACAGTAATTACAGACTCATTAATCTCGTTAAAAGGTTTAGATTGTATCTATCCAGATCATCCGAAAATTTCCTGCATCCACTTTTACTTAAACACTCTACACAATATAGGTATGTCTATATTTATATGGGTTCCAAATCATGTAGGAATCGCAGGGAATGAACTGGCCGATTACGCTGCAAGAGAAGCACTTGCCCTTCCGGGACGGGGTAAAGCAATTTTATCTCCATCAGAAATGAGCAAAAGGAATAGGAAATCAAAGATAAATGGCAATATTTGTGGAGTGAAAGCCCAAGGAGTAAACTGAAAATTATTAAAAAGGACGTCAAGCCCTGGGGTACCTTCAGTACAAATGCCGTGGAGAGGTCGTACTGACCAGGCTGAGAATAGGACACACGAGGCTCACCCACTCCTATCTAATTTCAAAATAAACGCCTCCAAACGGCTAGTATTGCAACAATATGACAATTAGCCATATTTTCCAAGAGTGCCCATATTTCACATCACACCTCAATAGCTTAGGATTAAACCCAGATATTTTAAAAACCCTCGGAGACAATGATAAAACAATTGAATTACTTTTTTCAGTTTTTAAAATCAAAAATATTACTAAAAAAAATATAACATTGAACAGGAAAATAATAATAAAAAAAATAATCAAATTAAAAAAATAAATAAAATCAGACAAATATAAGCAAAATTAAATAAGTAATAAATGGCGTTGATGACCAATGATGTTTGGCGCCACTAAACAAAAACAAACTACCTTGTTAAGGGATGAGGTGGGGGGGGGGGGCATTCTGTTTCGCCTGATGTTAGTCACTTCTCTGAAGATGGTAAGCGTTCTTACACTGTAAAATGTATGACTACACTACTGATTTAGTTAATCCCAGCATGGGTTAGACCGGAGTTGTAGAAGATGTCAATTGATAACCGTGAGGCCTACTGGTTTTCACCCAGTTCTAGTATCCGATATTAAGGGTATTGGTATTTGGTGGGGGGAACTAGTCCGTTAAGTGGGCCTTTTTATCCTTTTTGCCAACCCCTGGTATCCACTAGAGTTGCCGCCGCGTACTAACTAAGGTGAGAGTTTCAAAATTAAGTTTTTGTGACCTCCGAAAAATAAACTTCCCCAGGTAGGGAACGAACCCATCACTTTTAGAACAAAACGCTCTGAAACCTACAACCCAATCCGCGCGTTCGTCACGTCCCCCATCCGACATTAAGAGAACAAATAAGCAGTTTGAACCAAGTGATACCAAGAGTCACGCACCTCTACCGGTACGTCTGGGCTCCTCTAAGGTTGCTTACAATGATTTACAGTCTGCTATTTCCCAAACATGGTTTATGTGGATTTTTTTAATTATTATTATTACTATTTTCATTCTCCTCTTCCTTTAGACATAAAAATTATTTTACATAACTAGTAATAGAAATTCATAATTTTAATTACACTATTCAGGATGCATTAATATAATATATTATGCAAATTTGGATATATATATATTAAGTCCGATGTAAATATTTTTTTAATATACAGGTATATATTGCGAGATAATAAAGAATATTAAATAATCTTTGAAGTGAGGCATTGCATTTGTTTGAAAGCGAACCCTAATTATGGCTCTTTTGAAAATTGGAGTTAATACTTTTTCGTAGAAGCTCTGTCTCTTTTATGTTTTTTTTTTTAATTTAATTAAAAGCATTTTTCGTGGTATATGTGCATAGCACAGAAAGCGAAAATTAACGAAATGTTAAGTAAAATTATGCATTAAGTCGAAAAGTATGCTAAGTAAAATTATAATTATCATTGAACATTTATTCACAACATCCTGGTCACATTATTCCGGATAAATAATGTTCCATCAATTGCATCTCAAATTATTCTCATAGCTTATCAATAAAGCATTAGAAAAAACACTACTAAATCAATATCACTAATTGGTAAATTATATTCATGTTTGTGTTTCGCCATTATAGTTCACATTTATTTGTAATTAATTTTTTAAAAATTTAATATTTTTTCTTATTAAAATTATAACTTTATATTAAATGATCGTAGATGAGCAACGGCGCTGATAAGCAATATAAAGGATTCTAGCGGACGAGATAGCAAAGAAAAATTTACCGCCGTTGAAAAGGGAAAATTCTCCCAAGGCGATAACCGTAGTATCGGCCCAGCGAATTTTTGCCCTCTTCTATTTTACATCTTACAGAGGAATCGATAGGGCGCTAGATGAGAATTTAATGTATTATCAATAGAGAATGTTTTTGCCGGGAATGTTTAGCGACGAACCTTTCCCTAATGGGATATGACTGATGGCTCTGTTATCATTCATCTGCCGCTAGCTCCGGCAAAACTACCCGCCCAAGGCCAATATATTTCATTATTCTTTGTTGTGTCCGTTTGGCAAAGTTTGAAATATGACCTACCTTCAATATCGCATTTTTTTCCCTAAAAATGATCTGTTTTTGTCGGCAGGAACATAACCCAGTAAACAAAAGGTTTCTGAAGAAATAATAATTTAAGAAAAACCTGTTCACAAATTTTTGAGATCCAGAATCCGAATTTCACTCCCTAGGCTTTACAATAAAATTGAAAAAATATATTGAAACTTTTATAATTATCCCTTTATAATATGAACATTGAGTATTTTTTTTGAAGAGCAGCAATACATATATTAGCTATAGGGTGCTAAATATATATTCCAGTCAACAAAGGTACTAACAGTGTGCATAGTAAAGAACAATAGAATTATTTTTAAAATTTAAACGCTTCTTTTCGCGCCAGAAATAGCGCCGGTTACAGTTGAGTCTGGGTTGGTCGACTTTTATTTTGTGACGTCCCACGGAATCAACCTCAGCCCTAACACTCTGGATCGAATAGTAACATGTTTTATAGCCCGTTTTTCTTCCACCAAGTTGGAGAACATGAAGACCTAAAACTAAATTAAACAGTACACTTCGTCAGCCAACAGGTTGAGAGCTAAGGCAAAAAAATGATGTTAAATTTTTTATTTTCAGACTCAAGCATTTTTATTTTGTTTTTTAACTATGCATTTTGAATGGTGAATATACTCTGTATAAAATGTTCAACAAAATGCGTATATTTTGATATTTGACAAGCCTGCTATGCCTATAAAATGAAAGAAGAGATGTCAGCAAAGAACAACATAAATAAACAAAACAATATTTATTTATTTAATGCCGACGTTTCGACCTGAGTTTCAGGTCTTCATCAGGGCTATAGAACAAAAGAGATAACAACATTTAGAGAAGCATAAAATTGAAAAGGAATAGTATACAAACGACTATTGTTTTGTTTATTTATGTTGTTCTTTGCTGACCGCACCCCCCGACAAACTTCTCCAATCAGTAATTTACGGTCAACTATCTACACCTCATCACGAAAGAATGAAACGTGAATGAAAAAAATAAAAGAACTAAAAATTTAATTTGAAGTTTGCTGCTTTGAAAAAATGATTACCGAACTCAACTTTTGGATAATGTTGGATATGATAAGTAGAAAATAATGATTTCACATTACCTTTTTTAAATGAAATAAGTTTCAGCAATCATCATTACATGATGAAGAAAATTTATACATAATCTTATCGAGACTTGTTTTACTGTTTAAATAAAATAAATTGTACGTCATCAAGTAACAAAACTTATCAATATTTTAAATGCCAAACCTGGCCATCCTCATGGATAATATTAGCTATAAATTTACGTAAATTCACGTACAAATATTAACATTTTTTTCAGATCATTATGCTAGGTCTAATAATGTCAAATTAACCTATTTCGTCACTTAATTTTAATCCTTTTAATCACAAATTATCTTACACTATTACCACTGTCTTATCAACTGAGTAGTAATAGTGTAAGATGATCAGTTGATAAGAGTGTGATCATAGTTTAAGTAATTAAAAGTCTTAAAATTAAATGAAAAGTAACAAAACAGGTTAAATTGACTAATTTTATTGGACCTGAGAGTAATTTCCTGCAAAAAATTTTAGTTGTTGGATGTGAGGTGTGAATTTATAGTTAAGACGGTTTTTGAAGGTTGTCCGATACATTGGACGTTTAAAATATTAATACAGAGTGTTTGAGATTTAGTCAGATACAATTTATTATTTTTGGAAAAAATAATCAAGAGTGGTTATTAAAAACGTATGAAATAATTCTGCATTTTCTCAATGCGTTTTACACACGAAATAAACAATCAAGTTATCTTTTTCTATTTTTGTTTTTATTTTATCCCTAAGAAGATGGCCTCGAGATCTCCTCTATAAATGTTATTGGAGTTCTATCAGTGGGTAGATTCTCTACATGTTTGTATCATGTCACCTTGTCACGTACAGCAAATTTTCTTGTTGTATATATGTGAATACAGTTGTATATAAAAATAAATAAATTATAAAAAAAAAATTTATCCTGACCCAGATTTAGGCACTTAGACATAATAATTATAAGCTCAAGCATTCCAACAATGATAAAGCTGTAATCCACAGACAGAAACAATTTTCGCAGTCAAATCGCCCATGATTGCTACGAATGCTCCGTCGGAAAAGGGCGTAGCTTGAAAACCGCGACCAGTGGCTCACGAAGAGGCACTTAATGATATTAGAGTGGCACATTAAACAGTGAGCAGTAATGGAATTTTAAAACCTCACCTGGCTAGATTACATCGAAGCCAACAGGATTATCGTAGTGTCAGTAGAACGGAGATCGAGGATCGTATAACCACTAACTAGCACTAAGTGATAGCGGCAAAAGGCAGAATGATTTGCACGGGTATAATCTTCATCTTGCATTAGCCTGGGCATGCGGTTGGGATAGGAGGATCTTCGGGTTCAGCAACGCCTTGAAGAGTGGAGAAGCATACTATGGGTTTATCTACAGTATTCAGTGAAATGACCGAAATCGAAAAATTGTGCATTTTCGAATTAGAGACTTCTTACTCCAAAAGTTATAATACTAATTACTATAACTACGTGAAAAAAATTAGGGCATATCTAGATTCTCAAAAAAAAAAAAAAAAAAAGTAGAAAATATGGTCTCCTGATTTTTTTTTTTTTTACAAAACATTGAAAACAATGGTAAGAACCCTTTGAAACGGCTCTTATAGTTTTAGAACTAATAGGACCAGAAAAAGTTTCATTGAAATCGAGGATACTATCTGTGTAGTTCTCCTTATTAGAGAACTAAATTTAATAATTTGTATAAGATTTGCCTAGTAAAATGATCGTATCAGAATAAAACTTATATTTCTTAAGAGCATATATGAGACAATAAATTTAAATAATAATAATAGAGGCTGAGCAAGCCAGAAGGTTCGATGCCGATACTACCAATCGTTGTCTAACATATATTTCCAATGACGGACCTCCAAACCCAAATCGACCAAATCAAACAACATTATTTTCCCATCAACATTTCGGTCTACTCCTCGGACGTGTACCCGTCGGTTCAGTGTTTATTGACATTTAAGGGTTCCGTTCGTTACTAAGTCCCACAACCTTAGCCGAACGACAATTAATTAAAAATATTTTAAAAATGCATAGTGAAAGCGAGAGAGGGGATCAAAAGAAATAAAAATACTAGCCTTCAAACATACTTTACTTTATTCGGCCATAACTGACTGAATTAAACCTTAACCAACCTACAACTTTAACCAAATTTGGAACCAATTAAAAAAAAAAACTACGCAGTTAAAGCGACAGAGGGAATCAGCAAATAAAAATACAAGTCATCCAACATACTTTTCTTTAGATGGTTACGGCTGTGTGACAACTGAATTCTTTAAAGCAAAACCAGGTTATAAACGTTGAACAAGGAAAGATATCTATTTTGTTGAATTACTCTCATCAACGCCATATATAGTCTTTTTAAAATTGATGATTATAATATTTCAAACACTTTTGATCATAGTTTATTGAAACTAAATAATATGACGAATTAATAATATGCAATAAGACACTTAAACAATAATATAAATAAAGAGACAAAAGCAATTATACCAACCAACGTATTTTTTGGATCAAAAGATATGAGAAAATATCTCAAATACCTTTAAACCTGATTGGATCTTTTTTTGGGGGACAGCCCATATATTTTATAAACGGAGACCACTAATACCTATTGCTATAAACTGGGCCATATTGTACTATTTTCAAAAAAAGTTGAACAACAAAATATTTCAATTTCTGGTGTTATTTATAAACTTTTTTTTTTCATTTGTTTATTTATCTTTAATTTTGCTATGAATGTGATCATTAATCACTATTACCTATTAACCAAAGTTGTGGAAAATTGTTATATTTATCAATAAATAAAATGTTAATGTAAAAATGTATAAACCAAGGAAATTCCGTATTGCTAGTAAATGTTCCATTTAGCCCTACAAGAATAACTTGAAATTCCAGAAAGCAAAGGGAAATTTATTTTCTCTGGTGACAACCAATTCATTTATTTACTTTCCCTGGAGTAGACTTGAGAGAAAAAAAAGCAGGGTTAATAAGAATCGGAACCGGAGGCGCGAATAGAACCCCCGACTCCCATGTCTAATCCGAAGCCGGGAAGGAAGAAGCTGTGTAATTGCTTGTAAAGGACACCACCTGCCTCGTGTCGCAGGCAGGCCAATCCATATCTCCGCTTTGGGCACGCATTTCCTTAGTGGACTCTTCCTCCTTTTTATTAGCCTTGTTTCCCATCCCCTTTCACAATTTTATAAGTTTTTTTACAGTCCACTTCGCCCCGTAATGCTTTTCCGAATCGTCAAATCTTTAATGCATGTATGTTGATGAAATGGATTGCAGTTAAAGCTGAGAACAGAAAGACATACATAAAACGAAGAATATGATAAGATATACCCACGTGTATCATATTAATGGATTGTATTATGCCAGAAACTGCATTAAAAATTATTAATTAAAATAAAATATCAAAATGAACGCTAATGAAGATTCAGGTAAGTCTGTAAAGAAATAATAAATATCTTAAAACACTGAGTACGAAAGAGTGGATTTGAATTATCTTGCCCAATTAATATTTATACAATAGTTGTCACACTAAATGAATCTTGGCACTACGCAGTTTGATTAGGAAGAGGAGACAACTGGTAGATATGAATTTTCTAACAAACGAACAAGACTAATTAACTAATACTAGAAACAGTAATATTGTAATACAACAAATAAAAACTATGGAGTGTTTTACCATAATTTTTTGTGTATATTTTTTAGGCAATGGATTTTATGCTGACGGTGCGGATATAGCTATTATCAGCAACATTTAATATTTTTTTTAAATAGTAAATATATCTATATATGAGAGCGGAGTGGATCAGTGGTAAGGGACTGTGCTATTAACTCCAGGGACCCGTGTGCGAATCTGGCTGTGATAGATAGTTATTAATTCCTTTACAGTAGCCGAAACTCAACCCTGTGGGTCGGCACAGTCCTATAAAGTGTGTATCCGTAATTAGGGAAAAATCTGGAAGACGAGCGTGATTCTTATCAAATCACCTCCTTGCACGACCGTTGGTCTAGAAACAATACTCCCAAGTACTGAAGCCCAGATCCTTCATGGGTTGTAGCGTACATATTTATATATATATTACACCTGAATGATAAAAAAATCTTTTTAATAATAAAATAATAAAAAATAAAAATATGTTTTCGATGCAAATATTAAATAGAACAATCTGCTTTAGGATTCATTATATATGAGTATTTAAGGGCGTACATGTATGTATATATGAATTGATCATATTTAACAAAACAACTGAATAAAAAGTTCATGTAAAATATAATAATAACAAAAATTAAATGAAAAATATAATTCTATTAAACATGTTAAAATATTCACAGGGTACAAAATGGCAACTTCCCTAATGTTGCAAATGGCTAACATTGTAATTTGTAATTATACCACAAAATATTATCCGTAACTTGAATCACGAAAAAGTGTAACGTTGTAATTTGAACCTTATATTAATGAATTTGGGCTGAATTAGTCTCATACTATTTTGGAAAGTTGAGTACTGAGATATACACTTACATTATTTAAAAATTCTGGTATATTAATTAATAATCAGGAATGTTAGCGGCGAACACCACACGTCAAGTTTGACAAAAAAAAATCTCTTTAACCATCAACCTAGTTGAACGAAGCGTAGGTGAGAAAATTGAATAGTTTGGACAGGAGTCAATGAAAAGATTTATTTAGAAAGCGATTGGTTGTTTCATCATCTAACCTTCAGAACCGCTAAGACTTTATTATTTTTCATTAATTTTACTACCTGGAAAAGACAGGAATATTCCACATCTCAAGTAAAATCTTTTCTTTTTTTTTTTTGTGATTTACTGTCTTTCTTAAGTCAGTGCCAATTATTCAACTCATGTTGTTTTCAAGGAAACCCCGCAGAATACTTATTCTCAAGTCGACACTCATCGAAATTTATAGCAAAACAAACCTCAAGCTTCAGCAAGAACGGTTATTTGTTAGAGGACGGCAACTAATGATATTTTCAAAACATTATTTGATAATCATAAATTGCAATTAAATTAAATCTACAAAGTAAACCAAATGCGACCTAAATGTTTCTTTTTTTTATAGACATAATTGACTAATTAAATTTCAATTATTCATTAATGTTTCACTTGCCATGGGCACTTGAATTCTTATTGACCCAGAGCGAGCTTGAAGATGTTACTTTCAAAAACGTTCATGCCTCTCCCCGAAATGTTTTATATATAATCGAATCTCAGTTAATAGCTGACAAAATTATTTCAATTAGTTTTTTTTCGTATTATAAATGGCAGTTAGATATTTCAAAATATGCCCCTGAAAAAAAATATGGTCCTGGATAAATAAAAACAGAGAAATTTTAATGAATTCTGAATGCGACTTGTCTAGCAGCCGTAAAGTTTTAAACGTAAAGTTACAACCACTTTCACTCTAGTTCCTTAAGCATAAGACGGCCGGAATAAATAATAAATAAAAATAACGGATTAGTTTGATTAACGATTGTCATGGCTTGATGTAAGTAGTTAATTTTCTTTTGTTACAAAAGAATTTATGTTAAAACAATTTTTTTTCCTCTTATTTTGATTAATAATTGTAGGAGTCAGGAACTGGATTGAGGTGCATAAGACCATGAATATTGGAGGAGGCTAACCCAATAACGGATTGTAGAGCCATAAGTCATTTAACAAAAAAACCTTATTTGAATAAATATATATATATTCTAATGAAATGAGATCTAAAAATTATTAATTTGACAGGAATTCAACGTTCAATAACTTTTATGACGTTTAATAAGTTTATTTCACCATATTTGTGTTTTATTAGTAGATTTTGCGTTTAAGTTTTGATTAATTGCGGTTCTCGATAACAGCTAATCCTAGAAGATTTTATTTTTTGAGAAGAGTTATTGTCCAAAATTTCCCGATACTTGAGAATGACTCATTACTCGAAACTATCTTTGTATCTTTGACACGTTACTTAAAAAGTCAACAAACATTATAGAAGAGACATACTTACTACGACACTCATCCGAGGGAGTTTTAAACGACAGGAGACGTCCCTGTAATCCGATGTCGAGCAAAAGTAATAAGAGGTAAAATAAAAGGGATTTGGCCGGAAGGGGCAATAGCCATAGTGGAAAAGAGATTTATATAGATTGTAATTGGGCTTGGGCTAAGGAGGGATGCGGGGCACGTCCTTGGGCTGCATTAGCCGGCCGCTGGGGCATCACTTCCCGGCTACCTGTGCTCTCTCCGTGTCCGCTGCTTCAAGTTCTGATTCGTCTACGATAAATTTTAATAACTTCATCAATAAGAATAGTCGTCAGAATAATTATCACTGAATATATATAAATTGACAGATATAACATAAATTGTGGATATACATACATATTAAAAAATAGTAGAAAAATAATTTTATTATATAATACAATGCCTCCTGAGAATATTAATATCGTGTTACATTTTGTATAAATAATACATATAGAAAAAATTATGTTAAAAGTAATTATAAATTTAATTATATTATTTCAATTTCTCAAGACAAGGTAATTATTTATTAAATAAATCAAAACTTGTATCCTTTTTGTCTCAACACTATTTATTTCAACAGTCCAACGTTTCGGCCATTTTAGCCATCCTCAAGGACATCTTCAATTATAAATTCTTCCTCACATTAAATTAAGAATTACTTTTGCAGGCTATTCTGCTCAGGTCATTCATTAATCATAAGTTAAAAACCTATTTTTTTAAAATTTAAAATCACAAATATCTAATTCTTCTTATATTAAAATTATACACAAAATCAAATTCTTAATTTAATGTGAGGAAGAATTTATAATTGAAGATGTCCTTGAGGATGGCTAAAATGGCCGAAACGTTGGACTGTTAAAATAAAAAGTGTTGAAACAAAAAAGGATACAAGTTTTGTAATTATTTAATAAGTAATTATAAATATTTAGGTATAATACGTGTTTCTAATATCGGTATTGCGGGTACTGTAGAACCTCTGTCCAGCAGAGTGGTCAGCTTCTGGAATCCGAGTGAGGGAAATTAAATAATTATTTATATTTTTTATTACGTCTTGGAATGACTCCACAAATCCAGTAAACTAAACAGTGTGGGGATAATAACAATTATATTAATGCAAAATCTGCAAGTCACAGCTTGTCCCATCTCATCTATTTTTGAATATCCAATTACAAATAAGTATAAAATTTTCGGAGTAACTAAACAAATAAAGTAAACAATTTTAGTAAACAATATATAGCTTACCAAGATCATCTTCTACGTTTCACGTTTCTTAAAATATACACCTGCTATGGGATCGGAGCGGATTTGTTGAAATACTAACCCAGCTTAATATTGTTCAATAATGTATAATATTTTTAAATTTGTAATTCGAATAGGAATTAAAAACACCAAACTGCTTCTTTATATTTTTTTTATCTTTTTTCAAAATTAGGATCCGGTATGCGAAAGGCGCATTTATTTAATATTTGGAGAAATTAATTTTGTTATTGTGTACTGAAAGCGATTTTAAAGATTTTTAAGGGCCGTCCGTAGCTTAGACTGTTAAGCCTAGGTCTATCGTGCAGAGATCTGCGGGCGGTGCCGGTTCGAATCCGGCCTGGGGGCGTTGACTATTTATTAAGTGGTGGGCCCACAAAATGAAAAACTTGAACCCCCACCATGGTTAGAATAGGTTGATCACCTGTAGATAACTAAGCAAACATGACCTTCGCTGTGGATTGTCTTAATTGACGCATTGTTGCAACGGAACACACAAGATAGTGCAAACATAATACTCTGATAAAATTACTGGAATAAACTTACATAATCCACTTCAACATGCCAACAATGCATTTCCGACACGTTTTTCCACCACTGCTGATATTTCAGAACTAGAATTTTGTTCAATGTAAAGTGACAATATATTCACATCATTTTCATGGAACGTTTAAATTATTGCGAGGACTGTGAGTAAAGTATCAACATTTTAGTAATAAATGTAGGAAATAATTTACTGACAGACTTGCTATAAAGTCATTTTCACAACAAAGTTTACTTTATACTTGATTATACTTTCTTTGGACAATACAGGAGGCCACAGCCATGTAACTAAAGGCTGTGAAGTTTGCATGGTTTAATTACAAGGGGAACTTGGCTGGGTCAACCTAATAGAGTTTCCAATTTCACTTCGAAAAGTAGCCTTGTGGTCAAGGGCTCGTATGGTCCGTCACACACAAGATGTTCTTTTAATATACACTTCATAATTTATTTAACAGCTACCGGAAAATAAAACAACAATGTATGCTTAGTAGAATAATTAATTAAATATAAAAAAATTAAAATATTTATTTATTTATTTTTATTGTTTATAAGAGAACTGTATAAAACATATAGTTCAGTCACTGGAAAGTTCAAAATGGGGATCTAGGCGAAAATGGCAAGACGGCCAGAATTGCGTCGGTAAACTGTTAATATTTTATTTGGTATAAGAGACTTTAAAAAACCCTTAAAGAATAACTTGATTAGAATATAAAAAAACACTGAGAATAACAGTAAATATAACGGCAGTACTATGTAAGATACTAAATGTAAACTGTAACTAAATGTAAAGTACTAAATGTAAACAAGTACTTAAGCACTAAAATAAAAAAAAAATTCAATCTAAGGAGAATTACAGACTTTTATAAAAATAAAAATATATTTAGTATAATATCGGATAAGGACATTATACAGAATAAAATAGAAAAGGAAGTTGATAGGATTCATAATTATCAATATTTAAAAATGAACTATGTACTAGGTTTAACGGATAATATTAAAAGGAAATTTGTGAGATATGAATTGGGTTTATAAAATGACAATAAATTAAGCAATTATCTCAAAAATATGAAAGATAAAATTAATAAGAAAGAAAAACAAAATGTAATTTACAAAATTAATTGCCAGAATTGCGAATGCGTTTATATTGGAGAACCGTGTAATAAATTATAAACTAGATTTGAGAAACATAACAGTAATAGCAAAAATGTCAAAAATATCAACACAACAGAACTGGCACAACGCAGCATAAAGTATAAACATCATTTTGATTTTAAAAATCCAAAAGAAATATAAAAATAACAGAAGCAATATATATCACAAAAAACATAGGTAACGCTATTAATTTTAAGAAACATACCAAAACTTTATTTACACACTATATAGATATAGTAAATAAATTAGTAATTTAATGTTATATAATAGTACAAGATAGAAGAATAAATTTAATACATTATAAGTGTTTTAATTATTAAAATTTTTTTATTAAGTGACAACAATATGTTATTATTAGCAATATAAGACTAATAAGGAGTAAACAAAGTATAATTTTAAATAGATGTTTAATCAGGTAATAGTTTAAAACGTTGTTTTAAAAATAAATTATGATATATTAATTAAGTGCTGAATGCATAGTATGATTTTAAAAATTTTTGTAGATATCTGAAGATGGGGTGACAACACCGAAACGTTGTTATTGTTTATTAATGATATTAAATAAATAATTAAAACAAGGGAGAGTACCTTTTCATTCACAAGTTCTAATTATATGTGAAACTCTTCCAGTGAAAGAAATAGGAATAACTTTTTTAAAAAAAAGATAATAGAAATAATCTTGAAGAAAACGTAATCTATTTAAATTTTTAAACTAATTTCAAGATGTGAACAAAAAACAGCATAACCTATTCTCCGTCTGTATTTGGCTGTGTACCAATTTCCTAGTAGTTTTACTACCCTTAACTCTTAAATAGTCCGAAAAATGGCCTTGCGCAATTTTTGGTAGTCCCATTATTCCTACCTAGAACCACCTTAATGACTGAGATTTAAGTTTAAATTTCATATTTTCACTAAAAAAAGTGATCATGAATTATTATTTTACAGTTAGTAAAAATATAAGCACCTATATCAATATATATATTAATGTACAAAAGATATTAAATCTAAAATACAACATTATATCACAGTCATCAAGCTAGTGATACCCTATTGAACGGAAACCTCGTGTCTTCCCAACCTAGAGGGGCTTCTAAACATAGAAAGAAGAATTCTCAGAAGAATCTACAGACTTAAAAAAACACCTAAAGACTACAGGTTGAGGTCGAATCAAGAAACCTAAATTAGGAATTAGAAAACAACATATCTAGAGACATTAAGGTGGGAAGGCTGAGGTTGAAACACATGATGAGGATGAAACCTCAAAGACTAAACCATAGAATTTTTCAACGAATCCACTGTCACAAAAATTCAACACGATATTTCAAGCAAGTTAAGGATGATATGGAACAAGTGGGGCTGACGAACCGGGATTGTTTTGACAGAGATAAGTACAGAAGGACGCTCAAGAGAGTGAAGGTTCTAGTGGGAATGAAGCCCTCCAGAAAGGGTCTTGCGTGGTCTGAGGAGTGAAAACGTAGACACGCAGAACTCATGAGGGACATATGGGAACCATTAGAATTATGATATGCGCGTGGTCTTCACCTTTTCGCGAAAAAAAAAAATTATATATTACAAAAAAAGGTTTTTTTCTTAATAACTTTATTGAAATTTACAACTGTATATTACATAATATATTTAGTAAATATGGTAATAGTTAAAATGGAGTGTTACAGGCGTGTAGAGCAACTAACCATTGGTAGCACTCTAATGACATTTTACATTAGCTAGTCTCGTGGTCCTCTTCTTTTCAGGCGCCTCGGAGGATTGTCAGGAATGGAAGAGGATGTAATGTTAGAAACTAGGGGGTTTCAGTGGAGTTTATAATGGAAGTAGTGATATCTGGTTCGGGCTAGATCGGTTACATAGGGAACATTAAGGTCTTTATGTATGATTTCATTTGTGACAAAGTAAGGAGCATTACAAAAATAAAACCAATTTTCTTAATTAACTAAAACATACAAGCTAAATTTAAAATTAATAAGCTAGTTTAGATTGCCAAACATTAATTAAAAAACCTTTAAATATTTTTAATTAAATATAATAACTATAAAATTTAGGAATGCTTTCGGGTTGGGTACTGCTCTATACTTGGTCATTTCTCTATACCCATCAGTTATTTCCACGATAAAAGTAATAGCAAGCAAGATAATTTTACAAACAAAGCATTAACTATATTTAATATTTATTGTCAAACTTAAAAACAGAGATTAGTCAAGATTGAATAAAGAAATTTATTTCGAGTAGACAGTTAAGAGGTCAGACGTGAAACCAAATCTGCAAACTGAACACGTCCCGGCTATCTCGATAAAGTAGGCACATACAGAGCATAGCTTCCCTTGCACTTTTTGTACACAGTCTTATCGTCACTGTAGCGCCGCTAGGGGTTAAATGATTTTACTCCATGTCGTGCTTCTTTATTGAGTTCTCGGTTCTAGCTTGTGAGCATCGTTGCCACAGTCCGCTGTCACGAATGTACGCGATATAGTAAAAGAGCCGGGAAGAAAAAAAGTTATCTCACCCCAATTTTTGATTACTTTAATGAAAACTAGGTATAATTACTAGTCAAAATTGAAGAGTCTGCCAAGTATAGGTAGAGCGAATAAATATGGCGGCTATTTCAAAACCTTAAAAAAATATTAATTTTTCATTCGGAGCTCTATATCATAAAAACTATCAACACCACTCGAAAATCTAAGAGAACATTATTTAAAGAAGAGTAAATTTGCTGAAATATTAGCCCTAGCAGAGCTATTTACGTCCAATAGTTTTCGAGATCTAGCTTTTTAATAAGCAAAATTTCTTAAAAATCTACTGAAAGATTAATAGTTAGTTTTGAGGATTCTATATCTCAGGAACTATGTGACGTACAGATGTCTATTAGCACTCAAATTAAAGCCAGTTTAATGCATTATAAAGAAGTTTATGACCTTTAACTTCGTAGGAATAGTAGTTTTCATGATATTAGCTAAAATAAATTGATTAATAGTTGTTCGGACAATAAGCTTGATTTATGAAAAAGTTCATTCCAGAAACCATTGGACGTACAGATGTCTGCCAGGGCTCAAATTAAAGCTAGTTAAATTTACTACAAAATAGTTAATTATGTTTATCTTTGTAGGAGTAGTAGTTTTTATGTTGACAAAATAAACTCACAAAATGTTAATTTCTAGTTGTTCATATAAAAGGTTGGATTTTTTAAAAAAATATATCTCTAGATACATAAGACGCACATATGTCTGCCAACACTCAAAACAAAGGAAATTTAAATTATTTAAAATTTTACTACTTTATAAAGTTTATGACACTTATCTTCGTAGGGGTAGTAGTTTTTATGATATTCACATATGAATATAAATTTGGCAAATGAAAATTTGTCCGAACAACTATAAAACAATTTATTTAAGAAAATTTCATGAAAACTACTACTACTACGAAGATAAACATCATAAACTACTTTATAGCTCATTAAACTAGCTTTAATTTGAGTGCTAATAGACATCTGTACATCAAATGGTTTTTGAGATATAAATTTTTCAAAATAAATTGACTAACTATTGATCTTTCAGTACGTTCCATACAACCTTTTTATGAAATTTTTTTTTTTAAAAAAAGCTATATCTCGAAAACTATTTAACATAAAAAACTCTATCAGGGCTCATATTTTAGCAAATTTACTATTCTTTAAATGAAGTTCTCTTAGGTTTTCTTGTGTCGTTCCTAGTTTTTAAGATATAGAGCTCCGAATGAAAAATTAGTTTTTTAACCTCTTTCAAACAGCCACAATTTTTTATTCCCCCTACCTATACTTGGCAGACTCATTAATTTTGACTATTAATTATACATAGCTTTCATTAAAGTAATCAAAAATTGGGGTGAGATAACTGCCTTTTTTCTCCTCTTGGGCTAATAGTCAAATTATATAAATCGCTTTTTAGGATTGTTAAAAATAAAAAAAATATGAAAGCCCAACTTTAAATTCTTCGGACATATTATATTTTAACATCCGTCTAAAAAAATTATGATTCATACATTATTGAAGTAATATCAAATATCAGTATTTTATGGTAGTTACAAATCCATATATTTAGCTATAATTAGAGTATATAAAAAATAAGTTGATGTATTAAGCTAATTAAGAGTACCTGGACAGCTTCATTTGAACTATTGTTTAAATGTAAAATAAATAATAATTTATCTGCTACTAAAACCTATCTCGTTATAATCGTTTTGTTGAAGCCGTTCTAAAGTTTGAGTGACTTCAGATTTACTCTTGGTTTTACTCTAATTATAGAACCAAAAAGGTAAATAAAAACACTAAATTCAATTTTCAATCCTACAGCAATTTTCACTAAATACGTGTCTTTTTAGGAAAAAATATTATAAATTATATCCATGATGTAGTTATTGTTTTATATTCCAATTGCCTATTGTAACCTACAGGTGACACCAATGCAAATTCAATAAAAACAATATTTACTTAAAATTCATATTTTTGTTTAATTTAGACTCATCATAGTCAGAGAACAAGGAGTATGTAATATATATATATTTTCATGGGCCCTTAGAGGCATTGAAGGATTAAGGCGTCTACCTTAGCAACCTCGTTTCTGCAGCGGCGCAGTTTCGAATTCGAACGGGATGGTGGGGTTGACTTTTATTTCATGATGGTCCCATGGAAGACTAAAAAGTTTTGAATAAAATATCCTAACCATGGTTAAAATAAGTAACCCGTAGATAATTCCCCTCTCTCCCTCTCCCGTATATCAGAAAAGTCTAGACAGGGAGTAAATTCAAATAAAATATCACCTTTTACAATCATTGTTCAAGAGATAGTACTTTCTTACAAAGTACTGAATCACTAATACATTATGGGTTGTACAGGTAGCGATTTTTCCTTCTTATATCATTTTATTATAATTATAATACATTTTATTTATCTTTATATATTTTTTTTACTATTATTATTTTGTAATTAACGATTTATTCATTTCAATAAAAGTTTTAAAAGGTTTTTTTTTAATAATTTATTTATTGTTATTTACAACTGTATGCATATATACACATCAAGTAAATTTGCTGTAAGTGATATTATGACATGATACAAACATGTGGAAATCTACCCATTGATAGAACCCCAAAAACACTTCTAAAGAAGAAGATCTCAAGGCCATCTTCTTTTCAGACGTCTAAGAGGATTATTAGGTAGTGAAGGAGAAGCCAGGTTAGAAACGAGTAGTTTTAAAAGGTAATAATAAAAAAAAATCTTAATACTGTTTTTATCTGTTTTAAAAAATTAAAATTGAACTGAATTTTTTTATAGGAATAGTTTTTATAGCGCTTTTTTTTTTTTTTTTAATTTTTATAACAGTTTTCATTTAATCATGAAAGTAAAAATTATTCATATTTATTGGTAAAAATTGTATAAAACATAATGGCGAAATTCATTGAAAAAATTTAGTAACGGTATCGGACCCTGGTTGGAATTATTTAATTTATTTTTAAAAGAAGTAAATAATTTTATAAATATTTAAAAATGGCATGGTACTCGATAAAGAGCTTGCCTAGAGGGGAAAAGGAACAATTACCGAACGGACAGAGAGTCTTGAAGGTAGAATTAATAATCGGATATGGCGTGTAATTTATTTTAAAACCAGCACTTGCCTGGGAGTGACAAGCCACTCCTCACTACCCCCCCTAACAAATTCCCCCAACGAGGGCGATCCCTTCGACAAACTGTGGCCTCTTTGTATTCCTTCTTTGTCGGTTTGTTGAAAAACGGCCCTGTCAATCGCTAATTTGCTAGTTATATAGCTCTCCTACCTCTGTGGTGCTCTGGGCTGGTATTAGTGGTCACAGAGCCAACAGTTATTCCAAATAACTGAGCTCTAGAGGTGAAAAGTGTGTCTGAAAGTCGTCAGCATGAGTTTTAACACAGTTCTCCCACCCACGTTTCGGCCAACCTCTCGGACGTTTATCAGACAACTCTTTTCGCTTAAGAGCTTCTTAACTTTTTATACATCCGCTCATTACCAAGACCTATATTATATAATATAATTATTTATAAAAATTTATATCTATACTTGTCGTTTTATTTTTTAAAAAAATGTATATTATAAATTTCAAAGAAGCTTTTTTAGAATAAACTAAAATAAGATTTCTCACTAGCATTTTTTTTTTTTAAGCTAATAATTTATGGTTATAATTTTAAATATAAAACCGTTTTTTAAAATTTAATGTACACTTTGTATAATGTAATAATAATAATAATAATGATGAATTAATGAATCCGACGTTTGAATACCAATTCCACGAATCCCTGTATATAAATAACTATCCACCCATCCAAACCCAAATCCACAAGAACATTCTTGACGCAATCCTCCCACCTATGCTTCAATCTCGGGCGAAAGGACATTAAGTTATTCCTCCCTTAATTTCAGAAGTCACGTTTTGCATATTTAAGAAACAGTAGGAAGATAAAATTTTATTTTTTAAGTTTTTGATAGGAAGCTCCGGGATAGACAATTCCAAAATTGAAAAATAATAAGCATTCTCGCTTTATTTCCTCATCGGTCTGTTTTCCTTTATTTTCTTTCAGTTAAACTCTAAATACTTAAACCTTTTTACCTCTTCAAATCATTTTTCTCTTAAAATTAATTACCCTTAAAATAATTAATTAAAATAGTTTCTTTTTCTAAACATTTATTTTGTTTATTTAGTATTTATTTTGAGGCCTACTTCTTTACTAGCTTTGGTTCTGGCCACCGCAGTTGTTCGTACTCCCACAAAGTTACCTTTGGTTTTCTTGTTGCCTTGTTGTTTGCTGATTTTTGATCCCATTTTTTAGTGCTACGAAAATGCGTACTTGGGATTTACCAAAAACAGAACAAGATGCAATTTTATTTCTTCATTCTTGAAAAAAAATTACATAAAAAACGTACATGCAGCAATTTCCATGACATGAAACTATATTTTGGTAAACGTAACTTTTGGAAATGTATTTTAACACAGTGTGATCAGCAAGGACTTAGAAATGACACCCTGTTTGAGAAGAGCAGGATTCCATTTTGTTCAGCTTTAAGATTCATATACTGCTAGAGCGACGAGCTGACATCAGTTGCAAGCGGTAATGTTTTGTAACTTACGGTTTATGTAAATTGAATTTTGTTTAAATAAATTTCTAACTTATATCTTTAAGTTTTCTATTATTTACGTTTAAAGGTATTGTTACTCAACGAAATTACAGCGAATGTTAACATACTGCTTGAATAGAACCGCGACAAAACGTCTAAATTGTAAAATTTAGATTTGATTTAGGGAGCTGTGGCTGTTAGACGGGGCTTCAGCAACCCCCTCCCTCCTCGACTATACTAAGTTAATTGATTCCGACGGACGCAGGGATTTAAATAAAACCTAAATTTCAAACCTCATTAAAAGCTTGGAATGAGGGTCGGTGGAAATAGATTTACCCTAAAAGGGATTTTGAACTTAATTTAATCCGAGCAAACTTGGTTAAGGTTAGCGTTGTTAGAATAATAGCGAGTGGTAGTAACCACGATTTGCACCGCAACCATTAGATCGGAATAATGGCCGTGGGAGGGGAACTGGGTTAACGGAGCAGTCTTAACCGGGTGTCGCATTTCTTACTGATTTACAGCTGGATATAGTTAGCTCTTGTGGATACTGTCCTGATACTTCAGGTGTATCTCAGACTTGGTCGCTAACGGACAATATATTTCTCTTGGCAGAGAGTCCAGGCGTATGGTAATTTTACCTGGAAAATTATAGGTAAGATCTGAAAGTGACTCAATTAATTTTTTTTTTTTTTTTTGGACGTGATCACGTATTTCAACAATTATTTTCGGAGAGACCAAATTATAATTATAGCCAACATCTACTCTTTAATTATTTTTTGTCAGTTGTAATGAGTACTAATAGGGTGTTAAAACAAAATGACCGTTTTATCAAATTCAAGATTTCAAAGGACTGTAAATATTTTAATACTTAACAAACCCATCAGAGCATTCTCTAAACTTGTTTAATCCCGTTCGAAAAAAAAAAAAAAAAAGCATTAGTTTAGTTATTTGTTGCAAAGAAGAAACATGACAATGTCCTATGAAATTTTTGTAATTTTAAGGCATTACTGGAAAAAAAATTTCAGAGCCGCTGAAGCAAGTCGTGAAATTATCAAATATGAAGAACTTTCCTTTCAAAGTACTCGCGAACTTTCCAGGGAGTATGGTGTGTCGAAAGATACTGTTAGTCGCCATTTACTCTCCATGGGAAGGTGAAAAAGTGCAGTAAACTGGTCCCCCACCAACTTACTCCTCAGCAATCAGCTAAGAAGAGGTTAGAAATTTGTGAAAATTTATTGAAAAACCATTTTGATTTGAACTCCTGCCTCATCCACCATATAGTCTAGACCTCGCACCATCGGATTACTACTTGCTTCGATCCATGGCTCATTCCTTTAAGGGAAAAAATTGATAATTTTGCGGAAATTTAAATTGAAGTGCAAGAGTTCGAATACCAAAGAATGATATCAACGTGGGATCGAGCAATCGGCTAGCAGATGGCTAATGACGGAAGATAATGGACTATACGTTATCTTATTAATTGTATTTTATATCAAAGGTATAATAATACAAATATTAGGTTGAAAATCGGTCATATTTTTTATACACCCCCTTTTTAACCATATGAGGTGTGCTATATTGAAAGCCAGAAAGTATTGTCATTTGAAAAAATTGAAATTACAGTAACTTATATATATGAATATATAAGTTACTGTAATTTCAAAAGCAAGGTACTAAAGTTGTAGTCGCTTACAACGTAGGGAACAGAACTTAACTCCGAAGACAAGCTCTCACCAATTCAAGTCATTCTGCTATGAACTCTTAGTACAAGAGCCTAGTGAAAAAAACAACAGTTCAACCTAGTTTTTAATTACTTTAATAGACATTACCTATAGTCACTAGTCGAAATTGATGAGTCTACCAAGTATTGTTAGGGGGAATACATAATGGCGGCTGATTGTAAACTTTAAAAAAATTAATTTTTCATTCTCAGCTCCATATCTTTTAAACTATTTGCAACACTAGAAAACATCGTTTAAAGTAGAGTAAATTTGATAAAATATGAGATCTAATAGTGCTCTTTACATTAAATAGTTTCTATGATACAGATTTTAAAAAAATATTTTTTTATAAAACATATACTGAAAAATCAGTAGTTGAAATCTTCAGACATACAGGTGTCGGCAAGAACTCAAATTAAAGTTAGTTGAATGCATCTTGATGTAGTTTATAAAGTTTATCTTCGTAGGAGAATTAATGTTCATGATATTTCCAAAATAAATTCACAAAATGTTGCTTTCTATCAGTTCGGACAAAATTTTTGATTTATAGAAAAACTATATCTTAGGAAATATAAGACGAACAAGAAGTCTGCCAGCGCTAAAATTAAAGATATTTTAATGTACTATAAAGTAGTTAAGGGGTAGCAGTTTTTGATATGATATTTGCTTATGAAATTTTTTTCGAAAAAACTAGAAATAAATTAATTTTAGGAAGTATCATGAAATTTTCTACTTCTACGAAGATAAACATCATAAACTACTTTATAGTACACTAAACTAGGTTTAATTTGCGTGCTAATATACCAATATGTGCTAATAGACCATCTCATGGTTCCTGAGAAATAGCTTTCCCACAGTAAAACACTACTGATTTTACAGCTTTTTTTAGATGAAATATTGCTTTTAAATAACTGTACCTCGGCAACCGTTGAACAGCTTAGTTAGGGCTCATATTTTAGTAAATTACTCTACTTTAAATGGTCTTTAATTAGTTTTTTTAGTGAAGTATTTAATTTTGAAGATACGGAGCTTCGAATGAATATCTTTTTTATGTTAAAACATTTATGTTCAAAAAACAGCCGTAATTTTTTATTCCTCCACTACACTTGGCGAACTCATCTATCTTTACTAGATATTATGAATAATTTTCGTTATATGATCCAAAAATTGGTGTGAAAGGACTAACTTTTTTCTCCTCTTGTACTACCTGTATTTATTTATTAGTATCATTACCATCATTTACTTATTTTATTATTTTTTCAGTGTATAAGTCAGTTATTTATTCTATTAATTAAATATTAAACTTTAGGGGTGTTTTTTTGCAGGAGACTAAACTCTCATGTTATTAATTGTTAAAAGCAAATCTAATTGTTACAATAACCACACAAGCTTGAGAAGAAAGATTGAAAAGGAACAGAGGCCCGTTTTTATTCCTTATTTGGCTGGAGTACATTCTGTTTTATTTCTACTCGCGCTCGCTTCAAAGTGGAGCGAAAAAATAAAAACAACATTAGAATCAAAATTTTAGTTAATTTATTCTTGTTTACTACTTTATATAAAATTAATATTAAAAGTTATTTAGATAACTTTTAGATAGATTTTAAAGTTACGAGAAAAAAATATTATTTTTAAACTTCTAGAAAAAATTTGAGTTGGCATATTGTAACTACATGGCTCCAATATAACTTCATAGACAACTAACTATAACACACCAAATGATATAGCAAATGTTATTAACCACATGATAATTAACATCATAAAACATAAGATAAATCAATACAGAAAGTTCGATTTAGTTCTAGTACAATCCTTATTAATTAATATTCCCTAAAATGTTAATCAAAGTTTTAAAAAGAATTTCTGCTATCCAAAAAAAAACTTTCCATGGTTACTTACTAAAGTATGGTTTAAAAATGAAAGATCAAGAAATTTCAGCAACATACCTAAAACAGAAAAAAAAAAACTTACATCAGTACAGTTATCATACACACCACATAAATAAAAGGTACTAGGCAATAAACAAAAAAAATATTTTTTCTCTTATAGTTATTAGAAATGCATTAATATTGTATACATATTGAATTATTATTGTTACTAATAACGGGAAAAGGTTAATTACTTCACATAATCAAAATTAAAGTAACGTTAGAGGAAGCTTTTTCAATAATACGTTTAATAAGGCAATACCAGTATTTCCGATTTAATTAAATTATAATTTATCGTAACTTACTTAAATTGTACTTTAAACTTACTGAAACTTCAGATGCCAGTATTTCCTAGCTTCCTTTTTATTTCAAGGAATTAGTATTTACATTTTAACATTACGGAAGCCTCGTAAAACATTTTCAAGGGCAACTCAAAATGCTGTCATCTAGTGGGAGAAAAAAGAAATAGCTAAGTACCTACTGTGCCAGTGAGGACAAGTACCCCTGGAGAGAGTGAACAGGTACCACAGTGAACACAGGCTGTTAAGGGCAACTGGCAGTCAACTATTCCTCAGGATGAGGGAATATAATAGTTTAATCAATTTATTATAAAAAAAATAATGGTTTAATCAATTTATTATAAATAATAATAATAATAATAATTCCAGGCATGGAACGGAGTCAGGATGAGAAGAACCAGACCTCAATTTACACTGAAAACTTGAATAGTCTATCACCAATCAGCAACCAAGTAAAATTGCAATATCCTTCATTATTATTCTAACACCATTGAAAATCAATAGTCAAAATTAATTCAACTAACCCAACTAAATAATATTATAATAACTTTGATTAAACCCTATATCCATTATCATAAATCATGCAGAAAAGAGGCACATAATTATTTGACTTGTCTTATTATGTTCAAGACCACTAAATACAGTCCATTCCAGTAATATCCAGAACCAGTCATATTTTATAAAAACCAATCAGAGAGATTTTGATTCATATCAGACTGCGGTGATAGAACATCTAATCTTGATACCATATTTAAAAACACATCCTGTTTACATGTACCCCACATTTTGTTTCTTATAAATTAGCCCAGCTTAATTTAGGTGGGTGGTTTGTTTGAGGAAAATGTCTCCCCTCACATTTGAATATTCGAGATAAATTTGAAAATGCAGCCATCTAGTGGGAGAAAGGAGTAGCTGGGTTACCTCTGAGCAAGTGGACAGGTATCACAAAACAGTGAGAACTAAGGCACTGATGAGTGAACTCAGGCTACTTTAAAGCAACTTCAGTTTGTCATGAGTCAACTATCACTCAGGATGAGAGACTAGTTGATTCAACCCAGCCAGGCAGGGAACGGAGTCAGGATGAGAGAACCTTACAACACATGAGCTAATCTTCAAGCAACAAATATCTCGATATCTCACCAGCTAACCAAGTATTTGGTTATTTCTACACTATTTCATGAAATCAATAATCAAAATTGAATAGTAACCAACTAATACAAATTGTAACCACTTTTGGTTGCCCATGTAACAAATTGTTATAAATTATACAAGAATAGAGGGATTTCATTTTGTTCATCATGATTGATACCAGCATATTACAATTAATTTGGGTAGTATCCTCCAGCTTTGACTCTGGGGAATACTTGAACCAAACAATACCAGTACTATGGTATCGTTGATTTCCACCAAAAGGAAATAACAACTACAGAAGGTCTTGGCATTTCTAGTTTAAAGATTACAGAGCAATGGGCACCGCACCGTGCTCTGACCGCTTTTCCCGGCCCACAAAAAGGACTGGAACTCCCTTTTTAAGGCTGAGCGAGTCCCTAAAGGGTCGACTGGGACCGTAGTCAACCCTAACGGAGGCAACGGATAATAAATTTCACCTTGATATAGCAAGTTTCTAAATAGAGAAGTATAACGGACTTCTAGTACTAGAGCTTCCTTTTAAGTAAGCGATAATTGACGCTTCAATCAATGGAAGGCTGTGGCAGTTGCTCAATACGGCTACGCATTGATAACAATTTGTCAGTATAATACTTCAGCGGTAAATATTTGTTCTAAAGGTTACGCCACAAGAGTTAGATGTGTTAAATATTAAAACTCATTGTGGACAAATCATTATTTCCTCTAACTCTCTAACAGTAACCAACTCGTTAAGATACTTAATACCTCAATAAATTGAGGTTGTCTTGAGACAGGCCAAATGAAGTAAACTTCTGAAAATAATATAATGTATTAAAATTTTATCAATATTTATTTTATTGTTTGATTTAATTTTACTATAAACTCGTTAAATTATATAATATACTACTATATTATAATTATAATATAATATAATGATTGGCTAGATAAAATGTTGATAAGAAAGCTAAAATAAGAAATGCTTTCGATATATCATGCAAATAGTGCGTTAATTGTTGTACCACCTCTTGTAATGGTGATCATACTTAAAAGTAAATTATCTTTTAAAAATCTATTAATTGTTTATAAAAAGTGCACTTTACAAAAATATATATTTTAATAACCGACTTTGCTCATTTCATATTTTATATTTAACCTCCACTTTCCACGGCTTTATCACGGCTGGGCACTGAAGTAAGAAATTCTTTTAGTCCTGAAGTTAAAAATTCTAAAAAATAAAAATTGAAACGTATTACTATATTTATTTAAGCTAGCAATGTGGAAGATTTTTGGAGCTGTATTTTACCCTTTTTGCCTCTCTAAATCGGGTTAGTATCAAGATAAATTTTGAACTATATCTTATTACAAAGAGGAAGAAATACTGATATTTCGAGATATATTAATTCAAATATTCAAAAACCCGTTATCATCCCATTTTTTTTATCTTTTTTATATACAATTTTGAATTATAGCTTATTAAAAAGAGGACCTAAAAACGTTCCCTCTTACCTAGAGAAACTATTATTTCCAGATTAATAATTATAATAATTAGTATAAAACAAACTAAATCATTATGGCAGGTTTTTTTTTATATTGTAGTAAGAGAGAAGAAGCGTTAAGGAGCTCACTCAATCAGACCAACACTGCCGAGATTGTTGAGATTCTGTAATATCTTACTCCCCTATCACAGTATAAAAATTTTATCATAGAATCGACTTGCACCCTCCCACCGCTTTCGTTTCATCCCTTGCGTCGCGAAATCAATATAATCCTGTGTTTTGTTTCTTTCTGGAGTTGTAAAACGTTTGTAAAGATGTTTAAATTTAAGAATTCAATTAAAAAACTTCAAACTACAGATCTGCAGGTTTACCCTAAAATATGTAAAACTAATTTTAATTTACCTTTAATTACGAATTCCACCTTTCTAAGATATAGTAAGGATTGTAGGACCAAAGAGTAGTTTCTCTAAACACCTTTTTTATGGCATGATAATCTATATAGCTCACTTAATTCAAATTAAGATAATCATTAGCACGTAAATACACGACCACCAGTTTCATGGATGCAAGCCTCACCGAGCATTGAGAGAGTACTACTATGTTTGAATGGGTTAAGTACTAAATTTGGATTTCCGTACCGTTTATTAATTTATTTAGAGCAACAAGACATTATTGACAGCTAATGTAATTGTCTAATGACGTGAATTTTCGACAAATGAATCTGAAATGGTTCCGTTCATTTTTTCAAGATATTGAACAGAACGTTGAAATTGTAAGCATTCAAACTAGCCAAACGGTTCGTTATGGGAAACATAATGTCAGCCAAATCGTCTTAAGGACACCTATACGTCATGGAGAAATGCGAAACACCGAGAATATCGAATTGGTCACTGAAAGCGAGAGATAAATCCCGAACTTGTTGATTCCATGACGTTCCCACAAGTTAGGATCTATTGAGATATGACGGATGTCTCGCTTGAATGGGACAGCATCACATTTGTACTTCCGAAGAAATAATCCATTTGTCGAAAGAGAGATTTGATGGGTTTTTATCTCAAGATTCGGGGACAGGACCTGATCCCCAAAATATCGTAGCTTAACAACCCTTGATTATTTTTGTGGGGGTTATGTGAAGGTGTACGTGAACGAACTACTGTCGAAAACCAAAAGATTAGCTTGACAAGCGTCGTGATTGAGAAAAGTTGTCATGTCATATGTCAAAAAGTGATAGGAAACTGAATCTCTTGTATTCACACGACCGTACGAGGCCAAGAAGGAATGATGTGGTATCTAATACGCAGGTCTTTAACCTTGTGTGGGTTCCGAACACTGTAAGACATGGGGATATCCAGACTATAGATATCAATTACCCTTCAAATTACTTTCTGAATGAAACTGAGTTATCGCCAAGAATAAAAGATTATAAGTAAAAATCATTATTAATTTAATATTTAAAAGATGAAAAACTTTTTTTAAAAAATCAAAAATTTACTGGAGCCAAATTTTTTTAAGATCAATTGTTATTGTCCATACTATGTTTACTAATTAATTTATAAATATTAGTATTTAATTTAATTATTTATTTTTATCATTATTATTTTGTTTAGAATTTTTGTTTATTTAAAAAGAAACATATGTATTTTATATTTGTATTTTAATAATTAAGTGTAAAAGCAACAGTTGCTAAGACGTCGCCTAGGAACAGGCCTACGATCTACGTTTTTAAAACCAGTTGCGCTAATTAGCCGTCTAGTAGAATTCATTACTAGCCCTGACTGCGAACGTTATGTGCTTCTTAGGATATTTTTATTGTTAATTGTGACTTAAAGTGGATTTCTATGTCCTGTCTGCGTATTAGTTTGACCTGTGGTTTAAATATTTGTTGGTTATTAATTTTGATCACTACAACAACGCGACCTTGCCTGCTCTCATTAAATGGCAGTGTGGTTTGAGTACATCTTGACTGTCGGTTTTGATAAATATATAATACAGTCCAATGCGTTTATAACTCAAATTTTCATAGTTAATTTAATTATGGGTTTGACTACTGAATGCATTAAAGAGGCAGAACAGACATGGGCTCACCAACTTTTGAGAAGTTTGAGAGTTGCAGCGGTGTTAATAACTACGAAGCGGTGACTTACACATCATTACAGCAAAATATCTTCATCTGACCTATCGGAGTGGACCATCTCTTTTTCGGGACCGTCATCCAGTATTTTATTTTTTTTAAATATTTATTTTGTCGAACAGATCCGTTACTAACGACTCCATCTCGACAAACGACTGACATGGAGTCCTCATGCAAGACTTAAAAGAGAGCAAACTGCTCGTCGATTTCGACTATTACAACATTTACTAGACAAACGGTATAATTGCCAATCCATTACAAAAGACTGATCTACATGACTATTATAAGGCCTATCTGGACATACGGAGTTTAGCCTTGGGGCTCCACTAAACCATCAAATTACTCACGAATCCAATCCTTACAGTCCAAAATCCTTCGTAAAATCCTTACTGCTCCTTACTTTGTCACAAATCAAGTCATCCATCATGACCTCAATATCTATATGTTGCCGATTTGGCCAAAACCAGATACCATTCCTTCCATGGAAAACTTTCCAACCACCCAAATCCGCTTGTTTCTAACCAGGCTTCGCCTTCATTACCTAATAATCCTCCTAGGCGTCTGAAAAGAAGATGGCCTTGAGATCTTCTCTAGAAATGTTATTGGAGTTCTATCAAGGGTAGATTATCCACATGCAAATTTACTTGTTGCATATATGTATATTACTCCTTTTGCTAATTAATTTTTGTTTAAAATACCTTTAATTAATATTCATTATTGTATTATAAGTCTTTTGTTTTGAAACTGTACCCGGTAAATATAATTGAGGTTATAGCGCTGCGGTGAATGAGATGTGTGTGTAAGGATGTGACACTTAGTAACGAACGGATCCCTAAAATTCAAATAAACTCTGAACCGACGCGTAAACGTCCTAAACGTCGATGGGAGAATTGCGTTAGGACTAATTTAGAAGATTGGGGTTTGGAGGAGCGTCACTGGACAGATCTATGTAGAGAACGACTGGGTAGTATTGGCATCGAACCATTGGGTTCGCTAAGTCTTTATTATTATTATTAATCCTGAGTTAAACTCAATAAATAAGTTATTATTAATACCATATCATTAAGAACATCACAAACATTTGTATTCAATGAGTGGCTTATTTTTATTGTATCGATTCAGTCATTTTCAAATTCTTTATTAATTAATTATTTAATTAATTGCTAGGTTCTAAGAAGATTTATAAAAGAAAATAATTTAGGACTGAGAGGTTTAAAACACCTCTCATACACTTGCCCCTATATCACTAGTACCCGAACTCAGCCTATCAGCCCTGCCACAGATGAGTGGGCTTAGGACGATAATTCCATGTTCCATTCGATTATATTCGGGGATTAGTTAGCTTCAAATTTATGAGACTTTACGCTCCTGAGAAGTTGAGAATTGAATTTTAGGCTCAAACGTTTAATGGTACAACTTTTACGTAAGGTTAAGGAGTAAATTTTTAAAAAGTTATTTGAATCATATTTAAAAATTTAGGACAAAGTTCTTAGTAAAAAGCATTTAGAATTCGTCGTAAGCAAACTAAAGGCATGGCGAACCCGAAGGTTCGATGCCGATACCACCAAAAACGTTTTCTACGTACATCTCGCCAGTGACCCCCCTCCTAACTCAAATCTACCAAATCTGATTTAACGCAAACAGAGGAGAAATAGCTGAGCTGAGCCACCGATTTGAGCAGCCAATCAGAAGCCAGCATTTCGTAACGTGACCTATGGCGGGAGATCTGAATTCAAATTTTCGCTCAGCCCAACCTTAACCACTGGTCACATGACTATAAGACAGCCATCAGAAATCATCTTTGGTCACGTGACGAATAAAAATTTGCAATCTAATTTAGCTCGACCTAACCTTAACAACTCACGTAATCAGTGACTTGACCATTAGGCCACGCCCTCTTTACATGTTTGTTCGGAGTTTACTAACATTTTAGGGATCCATTCATTATCAAGCACTACAACCTTACACATCCATCTTATTCGCCCTAATACTATAACCTGAATTTTATTTTCCTCCTGTACTTCCTAATCACATCGTGTTTTCTTAGAAAATGAGACCATCAACGGGTTATTTTAGTATCATCTTTCTTAATGTGGTCAAAGCAACTTTCTGTATTCCAAGATTACGATTTAAAGTTTCCCTTAGCAGCCAAATTTTTTAGAGTTTTTCATTAATTAATGGGAAAATTTTCAGCTCATTGAACTTATTATTTTTAATTTTTCGTTCATGTTTAATGATTTAAAGTGCTTTACTGGTGTAATTTTATAGTACTGATCAAGGTCGTACGATCCGTAAATGTATTAAGAGCCTGATGGTATGTTGATATGGATCATAAGTGTACGAAGTAAACCAAAGGACAAATTCTGCAAACCCCAAGAGGATACCTATGTACCATGTGAGCTATGAACTTGCATAAATTCTAGTGAGCAAGTTTATCTCACGAAGCTGCAGGCAGAGGTAGAGAGTATGGTGCCCCAGAGAGAGAGTAGATATGGTGAGGCTAGGAAGCAGGCAGCCTTCCTTCCTCCCGATTACTGTCCAAAGACAATAAATCAATTATCTGATAGCCAGTATCGGCTTCCCCTCGCTCGTATCGGCTTCGAATATTGTCTATCCGTTTGAGGTCACCGGCAAAATTTTAGCTCTTTTAACAAATTGTTAGCGACTTAGCTTATATTATTAGGGCTTATGTATAAGGTGTCACACTATACTTGATCATGCTCTTACCTTACTGACCTCTAAAATCTTTGGAATTCGCATTTGAATTTCTCTAAGATAATAGCTTTAGACTATCTTTTTAGTGGATTTTTAATTTTCTAAGCATCTAACTCTGCAATTTTCATAGAATGTAGTATATTTTATGACTCTCAAATAAATTCAAATTTTATAATACTTCGTAGCGGTGAAAAATTGTATTTAATAGTTCCAAAGCTCGTAAAACCCACTAGTCACAGAGCAAAAATAAAATTCAGAATATTCTAGAAAAATAAGTGATATAAATAACGTATTATAAATAAAATAATACTATAAAATTGAGTAGGTTGAGAACTGGCCGGTTGGGTCACAAAGGAGCAGGAAAAGTCCAGAAAGACTGAAGACACCTTTCCACCCTGAACATCTCTACAAGTGCACCGGGTTTCGAGATGTCAACCTTTGTTTTGAAATATTAGGAGGCTGATAACAAAAACCACTTTAAAATTCCTAACAGTTTAGCTTCTTACTGGCACCTGTTAGAATTATTAATATTTTATTAATAATAAAGGCTTAGGGAACCTGAAGATTCGATGCCGATACCACCTAACGCTGTACACATTGGTATTGGAATCTGATGGAGGTAAACAGTCCTGCAAGTGAGTCTTGTGAACCTTCATGCCAACCCTTAGCGACTAGTTTGATGTTACCGCCGCTAACCAAAGTCAGAGTGTTAAGATTCATTTTTAGGGACCGCCGAGAAATAAATATTAACTGCCTCCGAATGGCATCCAACCCACAACGTTCCGAACCAGGCGCTCTGTGACCTACACTCCAACTCGCACGGCCGCCACGTCCCTACTTGTATACATATATCTGTCGAATGACATCCATCCAAACTCAAGTTTAACATTAATCTAGACGCAAATCTCCGTACTACGTTTCGATCCAACCCTCCGACGTTTACCCATTAGATCAGTGGTAATTTTATGGATCCAATAGTTACTAAGTCCCATAATCTTACAGGCACATCTGATTCGCTTCAATATCGTCATCTGAATCATATTTATAGGGTGCATTTCTCCCACTTCGGCGTTGAGCAGCCTTCTAAATTATCATGTTACTCATCCTTCTTCGGTCGGAATATTTTTCGTAATTATTTCTTTCCCAAAACTTTAAAGCGTTGTTCCTCTTACACCTTACACCGCGTTAAGACCTCTTACTTGTCGGACCCGTACAGAATAGTGGGAAGGATAACAGATTTGTGAATTCAAACTCTTAAATTTCTGGACAGGATCATTATATTTTAGACATTATTATGCAAGCTGAAATATTTTATATTTATAATTATATAAATAAAATATAACTATTTTTATTTGGTTATTGATGAAAAATTATTATTAATATAAGGATAATTAAAAAATTGAACGATTGTTGTAATATGTATTTGATTATATTAAACTAACGTCTACAAAATACATTTCTTTAGTCTTCAACCAGCGTTTTCGCGTCATTCGATTAACGGGGAAGCATATATGTATAATAAATTCAACCAAGGGAGAAAATCGTGATCCGTGATATTTATCAATCACGTGAAACTATAAATATATCAACGTAATCTCCAGTAGACCTTTCACGTTCCATAGCTTAGTTAGACCGGCCACTAAACACATTGCTAATACAGTTAGTTCTACGTAGCCAACTCAATAATCCAACTAATGAACCCTTTCTACGTTAATTATTGCCCTTTATGGATCCAGGTATTAATTACCCATCGGAAGCAGAATAATTTGATGTGTAGAACAAGTAATTTTCATACCTTGGTTTACTAGTAATTGAGGTATCAAAACTTTTAAATTCTTTATCATTATTATAATTATATGGGTGATCGTGGAGGTCCAAGTCCTTGTGCGATGTATTGGGAAATAATAAAACAATAATAAAAATGAAAAAACATATTTTATTCAATAAATAATCATAATTATAATTGATGTATTACAATATTTAGGTAATTTTTGACTGAATTTTATTTTTTCATAAATAATAATATTAAATATTCCAGAAATAGCTATCGAAAAAAAAGTTATATAAAACATTTCAAAGTACTTAGCGTATTCACATGAAGGGGGGATGAAGATATAAGAGGAAAACTTTCATCTTCCCTCCATCCTCCTATCGGATTAGCTACTTACAAACCTTCATCCTACCAACGTTCTTAGACAACTTCAACCTAAGGCCATTCTTATATAATTCAACAAAAATAGTGGTCTTGGCAATTGTAAGGTTATTCAATGATAACATAAAGAGGGTTAATACTCAGAAGGGGAAATTAACATAATATAAAACAGAAAGATAATATTATAATGAAAGTTTTATTGTTCAATCTTCATAAAATAATTAAATTAATAAACAATGGAAATTTATTATACTATAAATTTAAAAATTGTCTAACTAGTTCTTAGAGAACCGACAATTGACCGTTCTCTCAATTTAATGTAGAATATCATGAAATCCTTAGTTTTCAAATAATAAGCAAAAACTGAAGAAAAAAAAATTTCTATATGTGTAATAAAGTCAGCGGCTGGCAAGGTGGCATAATTAAAATATAAAAAAAAAATGCACATAGATTTGCAATGTATTTTAAACTTTTTACATTAGTTAACTTCGGGAGATTAGTAAAATTAACTAAATATCTTTGAATGTTACAATAGGTCAATATCAAATGTAATATAGGAATTTTAAAAAAGATTTTGACTACTACATTTCCTAAAAAGTTTTTATCTTAATCAAAATCCAAAGGTTTTTTTTATTTTCGACACGAAATGGTACACTTGAAATTCGGATTAAGCACCCCAAAATCATATCGTAAGGAAAAAAAGTATATGATTTTTTATCCTGAATATACCCTCCATGAAATTTCGACATTGGGACCATTTTTCAAGAGCGCTCTTGCATGCACTATAGCGAGAGATTATAAGAAAATTAAATATAGCATACATTTGTGTTTTTTATCTACTTTAGTTTTTTATATAATACTTATTTTCGTAAAATATTTTATTTTTTTATATGTTAAAATAAATAATAATAGTGAATTTTTCATAAATTTAATAGTAAAATAATTTTTTTATACTATATATGTAATTTATATTGCATGTTTTACTTTTAAATAAAATGGAAGCATTAGGTGACTTTGTTGGATATTGAAAGGATCCTATTTGGGATGCTTTTGTGGTACTCG
Source organism: Halyomorpha halys (assembly GCF_000696795.3). Lineage (NCBI taxonomy): Eukaryota > Metazoa > Arthropoda > Insecta > Hemiptera > Pentatomidae > Halyomorpha > Halyomorpha halys. The sequence continues at coordinate 1,934,529 of NW_027115705.1, read as the reverse complement.
GGTAGTAGAGGGGAGGAGGGGTTCGGGTAAAAGGCCACTCTATGATCTACTTGAAAATAACATTATATCCCTAACTATCTGTCATATTAACATCAGTTTAATACTAAAGATCAATATAATTTTAAGTCACCTAGCAGATAAAATTTGTATATATTGACAGTTTTGTTTCTTTATTTCGGATTTCTTAGAATTTCTTTTACAAATGTTCTAGGGAAGGACAGATAGTACATATCTACCAACGCCCATATAGATAGTTTAATATAATTTTTGAATACTTTGCAACTATATAAATTACTGACAAATTTATGATAGAAAGTTTGAAACATCTCTTATACATTACTCAGTAAGGTTAGGTCAGACTTGCATCCGTACTGGAAGGCATATATTTTATATTTTTTATGATTACCTTCATTTAAATTTCCAACTTTATTTTGTATCATACATTTTAGTTCGTGAGTAATACATGCACAAAATTAGTGTATAAAGAAACTACCTACTGGCGATAAAATTCTTATTAAATCTGAAAATTAATGCATGGAATTCGCAATTAAAGGTCAATTTAAAGTAGGCATATTTATTCTAAAACTAAGTCATTTTATTGAATTATTATTAATTTTATATCAATAATAACATAACAAATATTTGTATTTAATATGTCCTCACAAATGTTGTATATATATTTTTTTAAATTTTCGATTCAGTTATTTATAAATAATTTATAATTTATTCAATTAATTATTAATCTCTAATACTAATATTAATATTAGGGCTATTAAGGATAAATTAAATCCAGATAGAAGGTATCACTCAAAGTCCATAGTAGATCCAAAGTAGTTTATTACACGTTTTTTTGTAGGGGTTGTAGTTTTCATGAAATTCAAATATAAATATGAATTTTATTCATAAAATTTTGTTAAAATCAATTTGTTTTAGCAAATGCCATGAGAACTATTGAACGTAAATAGCTCTATTAGAGCTCATATTTTAGCAAATTTACTCTACTTTAAATGATGTTCCCTTAGGTTTTCCGGTTTTGTTGATTGTTTTGAAGACAAAGAGCTTCGAATGAAAAATCTAGACTAGAATTAAACATACATAGTTTTTATTCAAGTAATAAAAAATTGTGGTGAAATAACTGTTTTTTTTTTCTCCTCGGCTCTTATACTATTATTATATACTAGTAGTATATAATACCTTATACTACCACCTAATCTCCATTGGATTTTTTAATAACAATTCAAAGTATTAACAGGATAATTTCAAATGCTTCGACCTGTTGACATTACAGCCTAAGTACATTATAGGGTGGCTGATGCTAAACAACTCATAGCCAAAAGGTGCCACAAGTTCTGTTGACAACCTGCTTTGTTTTTGAACATTGAGCCCACTCCAACTAATAGGTGTATCCCTTAGGCACCTGCCAACGAGGATAATTGATTACTTTTTAATGAACAGCGCGTATGTAAGGATTAGGCTTCTATAACTTCAACCACTCGCTAGATCAATTAACCAAGAGCATTACGGTGCTTTGGGAGGGCACGCAACAAGGCCTACTGCATTAGTTAAGTTAAAAAATCTATACACTTGACTTATAAGAATTTAATTTGTTCTTTAGCCTTTAAGAATATTCTGGATAAGTTCCGAAAATAATTAATACAAATGTTTTAGTAGATATGTTTCGAATGCAGCAGCTGGTAAAAAATATATATTTTTTATTAAGATAAGACTCCTTACAAAATATTATAACAGAATTAAAAGAATTCGAGGCAGTTTGATAAATGATTATAATAATCCTCCAATGCCGTTTCATCAGAAGCTGGACAAAGCTTCTGTCGGTCCAAAGTATATTTGTGTTGAACGATACTAAGAATAATTGCATATTTACCGAAAAGTGTTAGTTGGGCAACCATCCTACCTCAAGGGGGGAGGGGGCACAATCAATCATGTTGTTACATTTCAGCATGGAAAAGGCGAATGAAACCAACATTTTAAGAAAATTATACATAATTTCACACTGATTTATTAGCTATTGCAATAAGTAATTACTTGAAAACAATACTTTTTAATCATTAAAAAAAAATTTCACTTCTAGGGGGCACTTGCCTCCTCCTCCACCCCTCGGTACGCCCATGTTCTCAAGTAAGATATGGGGCAGCTGATCTTTAGGTTGCTTTGAGCGTCCGGTTCAAAGGCGAAACAATCTATATATTTAAATTATACGTTTTTTTTTCTATAGGCATTCATAATATTTCGAATAAGCATAAAAAAAACAAAAAAACAATTAAAATATTTTAGAACAAGATAGCATTCGAATACAGCAGGAGGTAAAAAATATTTTAAATTCTATTAAGATAAGGCTCCTAATAAAATATTAAAACAGAAATCGAATGCGCACGGCCTTACTTAAAAAAAACCGAAATAATCTCATGATAATATATTGAGACACAAATTCATCTTAAATCTTTGTAGAATTGAAATTTCACAATAATTCCCAATAAATCAATATCAAAAGCTTTTGAAAGTATATATATATTAAATCAATTATCAATTTCAGGCTCGCAGATTGGGTCAGACAATTTATTTTTTATTTTAAAACCATCTCTTTTTTTTTAAAGTAAGTACTTAGAATTGCCACTAAATTTAATTTTAGGTTGATTAAATATTCTTTTTTTGATGTTTCCAACGTTGACAAGCTATTTCTTTATTTTGTTTCCTTTTTCATTTATATTCTTTCAATTAGGGTTTCAAATTTTCTGAAAGGGGTGCTTGACTGAGACAACTTCTGAGAATAATTTAGTAGCTACTTAAACAAATTTCTCCATTACGAAGACGAAATCAAAACAAGGTGGCTTATGGTTAAAGCTTAAACCTAAACGAAACCAAATCAATAGATTATTCAATCTCCAGTTCCTTCTTAGTAATCCAATCCTTAGCGACCTATCGATTTCAATTTTTTTTTCTTAGCAGCGAAGCACAGCAACGAACACCATTGGCTTCTATTTCAGCCAAGACATACTTCTCTTTTTACATAAAAAAAATTCACGTATATAATAAGAGAAGGTATTCATGATAAGTTATAAGTATAGGATTGTGAGCAGCACTATTTAAAGTCATTTTAAATGTTAATGCATAAGAGCTCCAAGCGAATTTTCTGAGCAACTTGTTTTATAACCTTACCTTCCAAAACTTCACGTTATTCTTTACTTGTATGTTTTGGTTAAAACAATTTATTACAACATACTTAAATTGAGTGAAAAGTGAAAGTTTGGCTACTGATCTTGTTGATCTTTTAAATTGTGAGGAAGAGAATCAAGATGAGCTAATTTACAACTGTCATTGCATTATTATTGGGATCAATTGCTTTATTAGTTATAAAAACATTAAAAACAATGTAAGCACAAACTCCGAGCAAGTAACCTAACACGACAACAAATAAATCAGCTGATCTGTTGCGTGACGTCATCCCCATTTAAAAGACCTATCAACAGACTCTCAACCATGTTATATCGTTTTAACATGATAAAAGAAGGAAATATTTTTCCAGTTAACATGAGTTTTTCCATTTCACACACTTTAACATGTTAAACTGAAGATCATGAATACCCCTAATATTAACATACTTATTTAATAATGGTATATTTCATAAACGTTTCATTAAAAAATGTAATTAATTTTCCTTACTTAAGGTTGAAGGAAACCATCCGTAAAAGATAATACATTGGAATAATTTCTCCACTACTTTGCATTTCATTTGCAATACTCTTCTCTCAAGAGGGTATGCAGTAAACACATTCATGAGACGAAATTCAATTCCGAAATTGAACAAAAACAACTTCACAGAATACCATTGCGTCTGAAAGTCTTTGAGAATGCGACCGGAATGAGAAAATTAGAAAACCAAGCATAGGAAAACCCCCTGGCATTGACCCCAGAACGTCTTGAGATCCATCTTGCTATTCCCAGCTACGCTCAGCAGTTTCTCACGACTCTGCTAGCACACCGCTACGAACATGCTCATACCGTGGAACTAGGATATCACAACCTATCCCAGGAATTAATATCCTATTTCGAAATAAACTATAAAACATCTGCGCTTAAGAAACATCCTTAAGAAGCTATAAGGAAAAATGAAAGTAACAATAAAATGGGAAATTCATATTTTTTTTTATAGAAAATTATATTATCTAGTAATACTTATTAAATTAACAACACAAAAATTAATATATTTTTTTAAAATTTCGACTCTTTATTATATAACATAAAAATGCTCACTATTAAATAACTGAATAAATTTGAAATTATCGATATCAAGATTTATCAATTTGAAATATTTAAAAAAATATAATTGTTTCAATTAAGTATTTAGTTTATTCCAACATATAATAATAATGATAGCGGAATAGCTCAGTGGTAAGGCACTACAAACTCTAAGGACCAGAGTTCGAATCCGGCTGTAGCAGATAACTATTTATTCTGTTACTGTAGCCATGAGTCTATACGGAGGCCTCCAGGTTTCACCCAACCTCATAAAGATTAGAGAAAAATCTGGTGGTCCAACGTGATTAGGACAAATCACCTCCTTGCACACCAGTTAATTAAATAACAGTACCTCATTTAATAATGGTAATTTTTTTATATTTATTAAACCATACAAGGATATAAGTATTATAATTTATTTCATTTAACTAGAATTATATACTTAAGATTTATTATTTAGTATTTGATAATTCTGACTTTTTTATAAACTTGTAAATATCTATATCCATTACTACTAATCTTTCAATATATTTTTATGAAATATTTCTTTTTAAAAACCTATATCTCGGGAACCATTGAACGTAAATACCTCTATTACGGAAAATATTTCAGCAAATTTACTCTGCTTTAAATAATGTCCTCTTGGGTTTTCTAGTATTGTTTGTAATTTTAAAGATATAGAGCTCCGAATGAAAAATTCAGTTTTTTTTAACGTTTTGAAACAGCCGCCATTTTTTATTCCCCCTACCTATACTTGGCAGACTCATCAGTTTTGGCTATTAATTATATATAGTTTTCATTAAAGTAATTAAAATTGGGGTGAAATAACTGCCTTTTTTTCTTCCCGGCTCTTGTACTATCAACTCCATAATATTGTTACCTCAATAAGGGACTAACTCGTCACACAATAGATGATAAGGTTTTTACAAAACAAACGCACTAAATGTCCAATTCATTAAGAAAGAAAGCGTATATAATATTGCAATTAAGTATTTTCGAAGATAAGAACTTTGATTCTTGAAGAGCTAAATAGATAAAATGACCTCAACGTTCATTGCATTTAAAGTAAATTTCAAAATGGTTTTGGCCGAAGTAATTGCTGCATTTAATAATATGTTCTCACATTAAACAACAGAAATTTGTTTTGGAAAGAATCGTAATGTTGCATGAACACAGAAACGAAGACAACAGCGTTACTGTACACAACATAAAGGGCAATAACTCAAAAGGACAATAATAGATGGCTATTCCTAGGAAGGGCAGATCGGAAGCTATACCACTCACTGATATATGAGCCTTCATAATTTTTGTGCCCTAATTAGTGTAGTTATTGTGCGCAACCAGTCAACCATCTGCCTGCCACACGTGTGAAGGACCGAGCTCAACCCATGTTCTGGTCTTCGGGAGAGCTAGGTAGCGGTTGGCAGAGTTCTGTCGATTTAACGGAATGAGTCCAGTAATAGTCAAAATAATTTCATGTGTTTACAATTATATAATAAATTTATAACGATTTTGAAATAGTCTTAATATTTTTGGCTAATAATAGAAAAAAAATGGCAGGAGAATCAGGAATCGAATGAAAGAAAGACGCAAGTCAAGTGATTCACCTGGAGTGGATTCTATGGAGAGTCGAAGGAGGAGAGGTCTTTCAAAAAAAATAATGTTTAGTTTGATTATTTTAATACAACATAAAGCAAAGGAACCGAGGACAGTTTATAAATTGTGGCTTTAAGGAAATGCTTAGGTAGTCTGTGAACATTTTTAATAATAACGATTAAGAAAAAAAACTTATTTTTAATTAATTAATTAATATAAATATACATACATAAATACAAAATAGTAAAATCAAAGATCAGTAAGTATCTCAGAACTTCTCACAGATATATGGAATAGATAAAAATCCTCAATAAAACAAAAACAAATTTTCCAATCTCAAATATTTGATGTGATAAGTAAAACAGGAAAAAATACTCGCATTCCGACTAACATGGGCCTCTTTCATAACTTACGCGGACGTTCCAAAAGATCTATTGAGGAATAGGAACTGCCAATGGAATGAGGAGACCGATTTGGTGGTAATGAGGATATTTTGAGAATGACACAATTTTTTTTTTTTTTGTTTAATAATAATACTTTTATTTATTGATAGATATTACAATCTGCCACACAGTTGTAGGCAATAGGTAATAGTGATGAATGATCTCATACATACTAAAATAAAATTAATTAAATAAATAAATAAAATAAATAAAAAAAAACTCTCTTAAAATATATACAAACAAAATGAATATAATCGAACTATCTGTATGAAAAATAAATAAATAAAATAACATAATGATAAAATAATATAGTCTCCAGTCACATTTACACTCTAATATACAATATTTACACAATCGACCGGAGGATCCCTGAGCCCACTCTATCCCTCACGTGTGAGGGGTAGAGCAGAGCTCAAAAGATCCCAGGGCATCGCTCTCGCCGCATCACTGGTAGTGAGTCAGTGGAGGCTGAGCAAGTGTGCTAAAGCCGCAAACTGATGCAAATTAATAATTTAAAAAAAACAAATTTTCGTAGAAGGCATTGCCTACCTAAAAATAGTGTCATAATTAAACAACTTCATCCAGGGAAGTGAAACAATGTATTTTGATAGAAGTGAGAAAAAATGCATTATACTGGCAATATAAAATACAATATGAATTCACGTCAATCATAATTTATTCATGATTCCTTTTTTTGAAAGAGTTTTAAATAATAATAAAAACGGGACGAAAAACAAAACACCGAAAGAAGAAAAAAAAATCGACAAGCCTTATCAATGATTCAATGAAATAAAAGACGAAATATTCGCAAACTTTTACTCAACAATAAATTACCAACTTTATTAGTTAGAAATTCATTGGGTGCACGCAATACTTTCCGGGTCAGGCTTGGAAGGAACAAAGGTCAACATCGATTCTAAAAAGTTCTACTGAATAAAACAACACAATACAAATTGAACATGCCTTTTACAGGAAACGGAATGAGTTCATAGGGATTAATAGCCTGTTGTCAAAATAAAATAAAACCGAATACATGGCAATAAACGAAAAAGGCTAGACTTTGGAACTGAAGAATTATATGTGGATGGATGTTGCTAGCGTGTGTAGACAATATCTACTCCTGAATGGTCAGCTATGTAAAATTACTTCATTAACATAGGTCTACAAAATCAAACTTGTAAAAATTTGATTAATTAATTTTAGCTGATCATTATTTTTTCTTTTGTGCTAAAAATAAAAATGAACCATTTTCTTACATTACATAAAGATACTTCGCTAATTCAAGATATATAATTTCAGTTTGGAAGAGAAAACAATTTTCATAGCACCTAGTGGGGTGCTCAACCTAATAACTTATGATTTTTTATATTCAATTTTTTCAGAAGGTCGTTAAAATATATCAAACGGCACAAAGCAGTCTCTCCCATGTGAATTTGAATTATAAATGTAATATAACATACTTATAATTGTTTAAATCTATTTGAGTTTTTATTTACTAGCAAATGTACACTTCATTGACAACAGAATCAGAGAAAATTATACTTTCTGACGGTACCAAACAATTTGTATACACGAATAATAGAGGTTTAGAAATATTCTAAACAATTCATTCTCTTAAGTGACTGAGAAAAATTTCAAATATTTCTCTTTGTGGACCTTTGTCATTAAATGAGAAAATGTGGCGTTTTAATTAATTTAGAAAAAAAAAGATAATAAAATCAAAAAAATGTACAGACAAGTCAACAACAAAATGGTATAAAATTTAAATAAAACAATTAGTAGGTTAAATAAAAAATCACTAACTAAAACAAAAATTAATTTTTGCTTACTGAAGAGCGTGAATTTGTTTGCAGATTTTCCTTGATTAGCAATAATCTTCGTTACTCGAGTACAGATTGACCAAATTTAAATGTTTTGGTAAAATTAAAAAACGCGAGTTTTCTCTCATTCTATCCTTAACAATGAAGTATATGATTTCTAGACTTGAAGTTGGATTAGTCCTATTTACTTATTACAACGTTTTTTTTGCTGTTGATTGAACACATTAGGTATGCATTGTATTAGTTACATACATTAGGTGCTCTGAAAAAATGTCTTGATTTTTGTTCTACAAAACAAGCCTAAAATATCACGAATTGTGAACATAGATGTACATGATGGAGGAAAACGTAGTTCATTTTCGGTTACAACACACTAAAAAAAAAAAAAATCATATAAATTAGACAAAATTATCTAATAATTTTTTTTTAGTAGTTGAACTACCTACGAACGTAGTTATAACTAAGCAACATAGAACATATGATGAAAATGTAAAAGGGTTGCGAATACGAGGGTCAGACTGAGAACAAGAGGTTAGCTTTTTAAAAACAACATTGAGCTTTGGAATAAGAAAATCGTTGATTAATCAACAAGACAACTCGCAAGGCAAAAACTGACTCATTTCTGTATTTAGAACAAGCTACTTGTAAGCGTGGATTCCACGGGAACACAAACATCGCATCAATCCTTCTATTAAAAAACAGACCACGATTTTTCACTGATATCCCTGAATGATAAAAGAAGAAGAGCCCGTTGCTAGAAATAGCCCTGAATCGCCAGATCTTCTCAAGATAAAATGGGCACTAACCATGGGAAGAGGAGATGAGATATGACTGAAGACATGCCACAGATCACGATCTAGCAGAATTAGGGTATACCCGAGCAGGTTAGAGAAAGTTGGGTCAGGAAACCTTCACTGGAATTGAACTTTCAGGTTTGCCGAACCTTATTGAAGCCAATATTACCCATAAACTCCACCAAAGGATATTTTGAAAATTTTATTTGATAATTTTGGCTGATTCGTATGTTTTTTGGGATGCTCAAACTGAAAGTGAATTCTGTTTTCTTCCATCACGTACATATTTTTTTACAAATTCCTTTTATACAATTGCCAGAATAACAAATTCTACTAAGTCGATTTGAATTGTAGATAAAACATAATGTATTTATTATTGTTTAAATATATTTGAGTGACTTTAGATTGTCTTTAAATCTAGCTAATTAGCTAAAATTTTTACCTTAGTGTTTTATACTTAATCAAATCTCGTTTTTACCTAGAAAAAATCAATTGAATTTTTCCCAAGTTGGCACGAATAATAAAGATTTAATAGTGAATTTGATAGAAATTATGTTGTTAATATTATTTTCCTGTATATTTTTTTTTAAAAAGTAGTCAAAACTTCTTATCTACTCCTTTGATATGTTAATTACAAATAATGGGATTATGTATGTCTGTAAGAAAAATGCATAATGTTTTCCAAGGAAAATGCAATCAGAAAACCTGTTAGGTAACTTCATGGTTATATAATATTTTTATGATATGTGAACTGCATGTATTATTTTTCTCCGCTATATTGAAGTATATTCTCAAGGTGAGTTGAGGAAATGAAACCATATATAGAAATGTCTAGCGAAAACAAAAAGTTTACACTTCCCAGAGTGACTAATATTTTTTCACATTTTCCTAGGTCAGCTTAAAAAAATTATCATTCGTGCGAAATCTCACCGGATTCAAATATTTCAGTAACATTTAAAAGATGCTCATTATAATTTATAACTCATTCTAACTTGACCTTAAAAAAAAAAAAAAAAAATGATCCTTTACAACAAAACTGTCATACGCCTAATATTCCATATTCTTGTCTAGGTCTATGCCTAATCACTAGAAATTAGAGATCATTCCAAATACATGTATGAGAATAGTAAACAGCCACCCTTGATATAGCATAATATTAATTGTATTGCCTGGACAACAGTCAATCTTACTCCCATTTCTGACAACCTGTACGTACGAAAAATAATAATACGACATCACTAAAAAGAAACACCGAAAAAATAAATCAAACATATTTTAATATGAAATTAGTAAACATTGTTCTTGATACCATTGGTACCATTGAATACATTTTATTTAATCAAGTGTAACTTCTGTAATAGTTTATTTGTAATATGTGATTAATTTCTTTTTATAGTGAAGGTTTATTATTAAGGACATATTTTTTTTTTAGTTAATTTTCCTACTATTTAATACTATAAAGACATATTTTTTTTTTCATTCACATCACCTCACCAGTAACATGGAAAAGTATTTGCACTCTTAAAATTTCTATAATAGGCGTATGGCAATTTGTAATTTTTTTTTTATAATTTATTATTTATTGATAATTATTACAACCTGCCACAACTTTGGGCAAGAAGTAATAGTATTAAATTACCATTTTTATACAAATAATAATAATAAAATCTCTATTGTATAAAAACCGAAAGATAAATAAAATTAACATAAAATCAAACTACGTACATGAAGTAACAAGAATAAAATAAAATAAATCAAATATTGGACTTATAAAACAACTAAACATATCTTATTATTTATATTATATTTTAACTAATTTGTACAGTATTTATACTTTCGATCTTAGGATACTCGTGCCTACAATATCTTCTCTCATGCATGAGGAATAAAGCTATAAGGAATGAGGCTCTTCGAGATCCTAGCTTAGTCATAAGCCAATAGAGGCAGAGTAAGTGCCAAAGCCGCAAACACTCTAATCTGTGAATAGTAATCAATTAAAACGTCCTATAAAAAAAAAGATTTAAAGTTTTGTGACTACATTTTATATAAATAATGATAAAAACAATATCTTATTTATTTAATTCAAATTGACCTGATTAAAACCAATTAGTACCATTTAGGATATTTTAACGTCCTTGTGATACCCATAAACATTAGTTCATCAATAAACCAATATAAAAATTATCTATTGATGTTGAAGAATAAATTAGTTATTATTTTCAAAGTATATTTTAAGGATAATGAACCGATCTGTTCATAATGATAAGAAAGTAAAAGTTTTGAGAGAAAAATTATGCGACAGTAAATTAGACTTCATTATGAGCACTATTACGTGTCAACGGCAGGAATACTGTTGTAAGCTTTACAAGAAGCTCCCTTGCTTAATATTCAGTGTTTATTCCTATCCAGGTAGGGTTTTATCTCGGTTGTAAAATCGGAGTCATGTCCACTCGGCAAAGTGTTTGGCTTGAGCACAGGTGACTGCGGCCGACCGTTCCATCCTAACGGTTTTCAGGGATTTTTTTACATTGGTGTCTCTTATCTTGTCATGGGAGTTTTGGATTTCACAAGAAACTGAATACCTTTGATAATATAAAATTCTGTTTCATATAAAATATAATAATTGATGCTGTAATGATTAATTGTTGTTATCAGACAGTAAAATTTAATTTTTTTTCTATTATTTATTTAATGTAATTTACAACTGTACAAAATAATACAATAGGTAAATATGTAGTATGTTTCATATACACTTGAAAATCTTGGGAAGGAACCACCCATTGGTGGTACTTCAAACATTAATTTAAATTAGAAGGTCCCGTGGCCATCCTCTTGTCAGACGCCTCGGAGGATTATCAGGGATTGTTAAGGATGAAAGATTAAGAATTAATGGGTTAGGATGGTTAAGGTAGTTTGTAATGAAAAGACGCATATCTGTTTTGGGCCAAATCTGCAACGAATGGGATGTTAAGGTCTTTATGAATGAGTTTATTTGTGACGTAATAAGGAGCATCGTAGGATTTTGGATTGTAAGGATTGGATGCGGGAAGAATTTGATGGTTTGGTGGAGCCCCAGAGCTCAATTCCATATGTCCAAATTGGTCTGATTATCGCAGTGTATACTATTTTTTTGTAGTGATATCAGATATCAGTTAAGATTAACGGTCTATTGTCATCTCTCGCAACAACCACAAGAGGTTGTATGTGCAGTAGGTAGCAATTACCTCTGCTTACAATAACTTGTTTTAAGTTTAACGCTAATACAGATGTTACATATTACATGTTGTAAGGAGTGAAATTGATGGTAGTAAGTAAAGTCATTAAAGAGAGGAAATTGAGTTTGGAATGTATTTAATAAATTTATCAAATAAAGGTAATGGATCAAAAGTGGCCTGAACATAAATAATTATTAAAGTAGAAGAAATAACATAAAATTGTTTCGTTCGAATTTATTATTTAAATCCGTTTTATTATATCAATGTACAGAAATAGTGAGTGATATATAAAAGTTTAATGCATTAAAAACTAGAAATATTTATGAGGAAAAATGTCTCCATCAATAGACAGTGAATTATGGAAACTGATTTATCTAAAATAATATTGTTTAAATGTAGTGCCAAAAGTACTGAGAAATATTTACCAATGAACACTAACTCATCAACATAACCAAGTAGGGTATTTTACCACCAATAGGTTAACCCTTTCTTATGATATATTCTGAAGCTAGACTAAAGAAAACAGGTATTAGAGAATTACCTTGCTTTAAACCCTACCGACCTCAAACTTTTCAGAATAATAATTACAAATTCGAATTTTATTAAACGTTTTGGTTATGCGCATCTATACGACAATTCTAGGTTTTTGGACAGAAGTCGGGAGCAAAGCAATTTCAAAGTTAAAAATTACCAAAGCTTAAAATAAAAAATAAGAAAAAAACAAATAATGTAGTCGGGGTATATTTTTTTGGAAAAAAATTTACAACGACTTCCAAAAGCTAAAGTATTCCGATCCTTTATCAAACCTGGATTACACAAAAGAAGACTTGAGATAAAATAATACAGGTCCACTTGACAAATTCTGTAACGGGTAGCAAGCCCCACCTGAATAGCAATAACCCGTTATGAATATGGATCAAGGGTTTTTATTCTGCACGTCGAGAGAAGGAGGGTGAAATACTATAGGACCACCACCTATCGCCCGATATTTCAAGAGCTTCCTCAGGAGTTGTCCTGCTTCGGCGGCTATATTTCACAGGAGGGTGGTCCGGAAAAAAATGATACCAACGCGCAGCCAAGGGTGAGTGGGGGATTCGGACTTCGGATTGGAGCTCCGCAACGGTTAATTAGTGGGTCATATTTCAACACAGAACACTTCTCAGTATACTCGAGCGTTCTTCGGCAACAATAATAAATTAAAAAAGAGAGAGCTAAAAGGAAAAAGAAAATAATAAAATCAATATAAGATTGAAAGAATAATTAGGATAAGTAGCTGGAAGGATCACTGATATGCGTGAACTATGGAATTGTTCTAATATTTACCTAACTAATTCAATATTTCAATAATGATTATAATATTCAATATAATTTTATTTATTTTTATTATTCTTTCATGACGTTTATTTTATCTCTATATATATTTTTTTCTTTCCCCGTATTGTTTTTATTTTATGTGCATCTCCTGTACTTTTTTAGCTTTATATATCACGTATTTTTATAAAGAAATGTTTACTCTTACCATTGTTACTTGTTTTTATTCTTATCATTGTATCTTATCTTTCTATTTTTATTCTTATCATTGTATCATTTTGTATCTTTTTAGTCCAGGTGAAGCCCTGCAAAGTGGGGCGAAACGTCAGAAAATAAATAGTTGCTATTTTTGTTTCACTTTTGACCGCAACCCTGACCATCTTCTTATATATCAATATTTCAATAGTTTACTGAGACTACTATATTGCGCTTTATTTTAATAAAGTATAACACACAACATACATTGTAATATTATAACAACATTGTAATATTATGTTAGATGAAAAAATATATTATTATATATTACTCAGAAAATGGCCGAAACAAGTTGTATTTTACAATAATTAATAAAAATTTATAAGTTATGTTTTAAGATAATTTATACAATATATACAGAAATAGAAGAAAAAAAACAGAGAAAAAGGAAAAAACAAATGAAAATAATGATAGTACTCACTGAATTAAATTTTTTTTTTTTATAAAATGTGTATAACAAATATATAAATAAAAGAAAACACTATCATGATTTGTACAAACCTAAATATGAATCTAAATTAAAAAACATTTATTTACAAGACAAAGAAAATTACATTTAAATAACAATAAAATAAATACATATTCCCACCTACGTACAAGGGTAACTCCAAGCCTTGCGACCCCCATCGCGATCCAAGAGCTTCTCTTCCAGCCGCAGATGTTAATGTTTTAGTTTGTTTTTTTTTTTTTTAAAAAAAAGGTTAACCTTCACTAGTGAAAGCTTCATTTTTTATTGGTCATTTTAGTGAAGGTTGACAACCTACTGCCACGACTAACCTTATAACACGACTAAACTCAGATTTTACCAAAATATATTAACAAAAAAAAAAAACTGAAAAATGCAATGGAACAAATAGTAATTACAGTGAGAACCAAACAATTGTAAATAATTTTGGCAGGAAAATAAAAAAAAAAATAACAAGCAAAAAAGATAAATAAATAAAAGAAATACAATCAATATAGTTTTAAACAAGATGTAAAATACAATCTGTATTCCAGATTGGCTTGTAATACATTTAACTAGCCCTTTAGAAATAAACCATCATTGTAGAGCTTAAAGCATTGTTAAGGTTATGATTTTCCAGTGATTCTCAAAGAATTTTAGTTTACTAGGAATTAGGTCACTTCATATTTTCAAGAGTCAGGATTTTTTTTTTTTTTAATTCATAAAGTATTCTGATCAAAACCTACATTTTAATCACTACTGCTACATTGTTGTGAGAAAACAATATCAATATACATATTAATTTATCTTAATATGCTATCTTAGATACCCAATAAATAGATAAACTAAATCATTTCGTTCCAAACATGTCCTTTTGATAGTTATCTTGTAAGGTGAGGACTTGAAGATCAGCACTATGAGCTATAACTAATCCAGTAATACAGCAACCGTGAACCACAGTCTGTCTAGGAGGGAAAGGCTTCAGCAATAATGATAGGTTTTTATTTATGACCTATGTGATTACTATACCGTTGTTCTTTCATTAAGTGTATTATTTTATGACTGATTACAACACATGAATGGATAATAATATACAATTTTTAATAAGAAAAATTAAATGAGTAGTCAATATATGCACTTCTGAACACTATAGTTTTTTTGACAAATTAAATTCTATACCGAAAGCCTATGCGGTTCATTTTAATACTTAAATTTAACACAGTCGAATAGCTGTTACAAACTTTTTCGATAATAATTGAACTTATTGAAATGAGATCCTTCAACAATAATTTTTAAATAAAAACTTTTTAAAAGTAAACTCTTTATAAAAAAAAAAAAATCAAATATCTTACTGAATATATGTTACGTTTAAGAATGGAAATCCCAAGTCCAGCCGAAACGAGATTTTTTTTATTTAGGATGATTAATAAAACCTGGCACACATTGGGAGTATTTAGTATTAGTGTTTAAAAAAATCATTCATACAATATATGTATAGAAATGGACAAAAAACACAGAAAATAGAGAAAAATTTAAATGAGAAAAAAGTATACCAAATCGACCTGGTGGAACTTACATGGTTAGTCTAAGAGGTGCATTGTTTAAACAATTGATTATAGTGGGTATAGTCTCATACATAACACACCCCTAACTATATACAATGTTTTAAATCTAAAAAAATCAAATAAATAGATTAAAATAATAATTCTTAATAAAAGATAAAAGTAAAGTCAATAAAAAAAATTTATTTATGGATAAAAAATTTATGGATTTAACAAAATAAATAATTGACTTCTAATGGGAAAAAAATAATGTTAATTTTAGAAAAAGATGAAGAGAAAAAAATATTAAAATAAAATAAAATTTTAGATTGATAAATCAGTCTTCATCAGAGCTAAGAACAAAAACAAGATGACAACCGTAAAGAATAAAAGGGATTATATAATCTTATTTTCTAATCATTCTAAAATTTATTTTATTTATTATGGTACTTAAATTATTTTTTTTTATTAGCCCTGATGAAGACTAGAAGTTCTGACCGAAACGTTGGCACTGATAAATACGTTTACAATTATTTGTGCTCTTCACTGACCACTCCCCCCCCCCCAACCACCACCAACGCTGAGAATGACATTTTGTCACAGAATAAGAATATTATTAACTTCATAAAAGCAAGTAGGCTAAGATGGGGAGGGCATGAGGTCAGAAAATAATACAAAAGAAAATGTTGAAGAGGCGCTTCAGTAAAAAAAGGAAAAGAGGAAGACTACGAACCAAGTGGAAGGATAAAGTGGAGAGAGACGGAATAAAGCTTGGAGACCGCAGAACTTGAAAGAGAGAGAGACACAAGGAAAAATGGATAAACATAACGTAGGAGGCTAAGGATCGTACTGGACTGCAGCGCCGGATGGCATGGTAGGAAATTCATCGAGCAAAATTAATGTTTATTCCAGAGTTACTAAAAAAAAATGATAAATAGTTTAATTTGAAAACCATTGAAATCACGATGAAATAGTTCTCCTAGAAGTATTTACTTATTCATACCGAGAAAATACAATTAAATCAGATTTAATATAAGTCAATTTATTTTCAGCTTGAATACCCCACTTCTAGGCAGTAAGCAGTTTGGTAGCACCAAGAAATTTCCACTGGGGCTTAGAGCGGAACAAGAGCTGAGAGGAGGTGGAAAACTTCTTACTTGACACTTGAGCAGTTTTCCCGAAAATGGCTAACGCCTCCATTAATTTAAACTTTGTTCAAGTCCTTCACTTAGTTACCCTTCATTCAGCCCAGCCTTCAGATCAACAACTAATTACAACTTCATATCTCGGATATACTTACGGGGCTGGTCCATATGCCCACTAGTCTCAAGTCTCCTTAAGTTTTACAACGGATGATACAAAAGATATATTCGGTGCTTCACTTACCCGATTGACACAGATAACTGAAATGATTAGCCCCTTTGACAAACAATAACGCATAAAATAACAAAACCTAGGTTTTAGTAAATTATATTTATGGTATTCCAAACCGCCGTGTAGCCAAAGCTTACTTCAGAGGAAGCCAAATATTTTATAATAATGAATATTATATTTCTGTGAGTGGATTAAATACTCCTGATATAAACCATTGTCAGTTTAGTTTCTAATCTAATTGGGCCATCTCGGATATTTCTAAACGTAACAGAATTTTCCTAATATAACTTTTTAGCTAAAATACTTCATTTAAGAGGGAGAATAGGACACCAAAAGAATAAGATCAAAAATATACAATGAAATTAAATGGAACTACATGTTAATACGGCATAGAACCTATATTTTTACAAAAAGTTCCAACAGATTTACAAGTATTTAAGTAGGGTATTCATGATCTTTAGTTTAACATGTTAAATGGAGAAATATGTCCTTCTTTCGCCATGTTAAAACGATATAACATATAACATGGCTAAGAGTCTGTTACTAGGTCTGTTAAATGGAGATTGACATCACGAAACAGACCAGCTGAGCTTGTTTTATTTGTTGTGTTAGGTTACTTACTCGTAGTTTGTATTTTGTTTTTTTTTCTTGTGTTTTGGACTTTTTAAAAAATACAATGAGTAGCCAAACTTTTACACTTCTACCTTCCACTTATTAAATATTAATTATGGTAATAAATTAAAGTAAACAATAACATGTTGTAATAAATTAAAGTAAACAATAACATGAAGTTTTGGCAGGAAAGGTTACTAAACAAGTTGCTAGTATATCCGCTAGGAGCTCTTATGTATTTAACATAACTTTAAATAGGGCTGCTCACAATCCTATACTTATAACATTTAACATGGTAAAACATTTTACATTTAACACAATATCATGAATACCCCTAAGGTAATGGGAGGAGTCTGCAATGTCTATCCGATGGAGATTTATTTGAAGAAGATTGTGTCTTGTCATTAGGCGAAAAGAAGCCACATCCTCAAATTTGCTTAGATTGTCTGGGATTTGGACATCTTTATGGAAAAGCTTCAACAACTTCTTCCCATACGCTTGGAATTTGTGATTGGCGTTTGACTTTCCTCATAGTGAGATCACATAAACGTTCTGTAAGCCATTGGCCTAATCGACTGGTTCGAATAACCTGTAGTTTCGCATCATTATTGTCACATACAGCTGCCAGAAGGTATGATAGCTGTACTTGACTAACAAATCTCTGTTTAACTCCCTTAGTAATGAAATACACAACCATCCGTAGATGTCAGTAGCCTTTGTCTGTGAGTATTTCTTATGAGCTATGCAATTTCCACTTCAGGTTCAGTGAATTCTTCTTTATTATAAATGTTAATTTGAAACTAATGATTCAAATAATAACAATCCCTCTTTTTTTTTTTTTGGAAGATAAAATAATTTTTTCTTCAAGATTTCTATCAATTTTTTTTAAATACCTTAATAAGTTTTTTATAATTAAATTTATCTTCAATCAAAGATTATTATATAGGACTAATTTAATGGTCAATATTATTTTAATGATCCTTCATAATGTCCTTTTAGGTAGATTAGGACTTTCAGAGGTATCCTGTCAATTAATGGTCTTCGGAGTTGAAGAGTCCTTTGATGGCTTCTCTCGTAATAAAAAGAAAAGGGAAAGTTAATTAACTTGCTCCGTTTATAGAAATAATGACCTTCTTAAAAAAATATTGATTAGATTAATTAAAGACTTGACTCAATCACATGCAATAATTATAATTATATCACGATGTTACTGTTAATTACAATGTAATAATCATATCTTAAACCGATGTATGCAAGTTGAAGAACAAAAATAGAATAAATTAACCTCAATGGGAAAGGTGATGGACATACGACCTTATGGCAAATTTGGAAGATTGTTGGGCTAACTATGCAAAAATCAACCACTTGTTCAATTCATTTGACAAATACCAGGTATTATTGTTTCGATAAGCCAAATATACTTTTTTTTTTTACTTTTTTTAGTTTATTCACAACTGTAAAAGTATTTTTACAACCAGCGAATGAGATGTAAAGAGAGAAAAAAAAAAAAAAAAAAAAAAAAAAAAAAGAAGTCATGAAGGTTAAGGTCATCCAATGATGCCTCTCCATTAAAATTGAAATTTAAAAATCAATTTAAGAGGTCCCTATTCCAGCTCCTTCGTAAACGTCGTCTCGTATCTGGTAAGTCTAGTGTTGATAGTCCTTGAATTAGAGGGTTGTATTGGAATGTATTGGAAATGTGCTGTGAAACCGTTTATATAATAATTGTTGTTTGTACGTAGGGAGTTCGTAAGTCTTTGTGTAAGTTCTTGTTACTGATGTAGGGGGGAGCGCTACTGATCAGTCTTAGTAATTTTGATTGAAACTGTTGCAGTTTCAGTAAGTTAGTTTTTTTGGCATATCCGTAAATTTGTGCACCGTAAGTCCAAATTGGTCTGAGAAGGTAAGTATAAATCTTTAGTTTTTCTGAAAGTGCCAAATATACAAATATACTAGGAAAACGTTTAGCAAAGCAAGATTCACACCCAGTCCAACCCCACAAATTTTAAAAATTCGATTGCTTCATTATAGCAATCTTCATGAACGTGTCAATCCCTACGCTACCCCGATCCTATCTCACAAAGAAGTCTAGGTGTGTAAACCCATGGTTTTTACTTTTAAAATCGATGTTATCAATCTTCAGTTTTCAGAAGTTGGGTTTACCATCCAGAATTACCTCTCAGGGCGAGTCTCATTCACTCCACATGAAATACCTCAGCGAGCAGAACATTAAAGCTACATAAAAACATACTAATTTCGAACACGAGTTGTAGCAATGTCTTACAAATTTTTTTTTTAATATTTATTGAGTGCATTTTCCCTTAATACAGGGAATATAGCTTAGCCTTCTAAATTCTCCCGTTAACTCATCCTTTTTCCACGATACGTCGATGGATAGAAGTATGGAATTAATGATAGTGAAGTTTATTTTTAAACTAAGATAATGTTATTTCAAAGTCAGAAAAGTGGAAGGAAGCCAAGTTAATTTCGAATAAGAAAGATAATTCTGAATCATTAAATATTTTGTCATGTGATTAACTAAGTATTTATGGAATATAGAAAAAGAATACCTTTTATGACCTTGAATTCTTAAACACATGTAAAGTCATGAATTACTTCTGAAAAGCAATTACGAAGGTTGTTTCTTTATGGATGTTCAATTCTGACTATTGAAAACTAAATCATTCTTTTAACTTCGACAATACTTCAATTCTTTGCTACTGTCCCCAACCATAAGAAACGCCTCATCTCTGAATTCATTCATATAAATTTAACGAAGAATTCCTATACTTACATTAGTTACTTTGTTATTATTAATGTTTCTAATATATAATTTACACACCTCTGTAACCCTATTTATTTTGTATATTGTCTTTTCTTCATCATATCATATTTATTTTATCCATTCTTTTAACTTAATTTCTTTTGTGTATTCTATCCATGTACATTTATACATTTATTTTTTGAAAATTTTACTTATTTTTAATATTTGTTTAAATTTTCTATATTGTTTACCTTAAAATTAATTTCAAATGTAATGTACTTTAACTGTCAATCCGTTCTCTGCTCTATCCATTCTGTCAATTCAGTTCACTTTCGCTCTGACTTCGAGTCAGAAAGGTAAGTTGATTTTACTCTTATCCACCTTTAATCTATCTCTTAGTTTGTACTTTATTTTATTTCATCCCAGAGGAGGGATAGCATGCATGCATCGCATATCTTATTTATTGTTTTATTTATTTATTTTTTTTTTATTTTTAATATTCTAGCATTTGTTATATAGGGGATTTTGTTGATAAAATGAAATAAGGGTTGTAAAATAGAAGGGAGAGGAAAAAAGGAGTAAATTGAAATGTTTGTATTTAGTTTGTAGACTGGTATTAATTGTAAAAGAATACTGTGGAAAAAAAAAAATGTTATCTTTCTATTATATTATATCTTATAAAAATATGTAATTTATATATGTCCGATCACGGATTGATCAGTATGCTGTGTAATGTGGCAACCTGATGTATTTGGGCAGCATGAATGAATAAATTCCTCTTCTCTTCTACTTTTTATCTGTTATTATTTCCTTTTTCAATAATAATATTTAACCTTTTATTATTCTTATTTAATTTTTACGTTTCTTTGTACATCCTTTTAATTTTTCATTTATGTTTATATCATTTTTAGTCTTGATGAACATGGGGCGAAACGTTGGCTCAATATATATAGTTTAATCACTATTTGAGTTTTTCTTTGACCTTACCCGGACCATGTACCTTCTATGAAAACTAAATACCTTTATATATTTGGTACTAACTTAGCTTGCAATCAAGTAGAACGCAACAATACAGCCCGGGATTCGGGAGGCACTGATGTGCTCAATCATGTAAAGTGAATCCACCATCTTGGGATATACCCTAGAGAACGGAGGGAGGATCCAATAAGTCGTGCGGCAACAAAATAATTCGGCTGATGCGAGACCACCTGTCGCGCGCCTATATTACAGCATCTCTTTCCAATAGTCAACCGACCTCCTCCTATCTACATCTGGCTACAGCGAGAAGAACCAATACCACAGTGGTAGGCTAGAATGAAACTCCTCAATGGACCTTATAGAGTGTAGATAAATCCTTGTCGTTTTAGCGAAGGTCGCGCAATTGGATGCCCACGCGAGTTAGTAACTCGCCTTAATTGAGTCGAATCACCAACGATCAGGGAATTGTTATGCAATCCACACAGGCCTCTTGGAAACTCTCAGGCAAGATGGATGGCTCTTTAACGAAGTAATTCGTAAAACTTACCCATGCTTAAGATTAAGAGCGTGATTGTGAGTCACATTAATGGATCTGAATCCACAAGTACTAAACATCAGTAGAAAATTGAAACATCGAGGCTTTTATTCTGTATTTTTCAATGCATTATTGATTTAGTTTGCATACTTATACTTGATTTATTTGCACATACTTTAAAAAAAAAATATATCTGCAAAGTATTTTTATACTATAGAGTCAGCCCATGCCTTTAGTTTTCTTACAGAAACTAAAAAAATTAAAATAAAATAAAAAAGGTATTCGAGCTATACATAATTAGACGAACTTTATTTTAAACTTTAATTCTAAGTTAAGAAAAATGCCCTTATTTTCTAAGATATATACTTCTAATTTCTATTTATCTATATTTTGTCATCCACCAAGTTCATGCATTTTCCGCCAATACCAACAACACTCGTGTTACATATTCATTTTTATCACTAATATTATTTCAGGAAATCTGTTTTCGATCTGGGAAAATATTTCCTATATTTATTGAGGTGAAAAAAACTTCCAATTTGAACATATCATTCTATATTTTGTACAGCGTTTCGGGATTTACCCCACACTCATGTACTACGCATCCTCCTATTTGTCAATTATATCAATTATGTAATTTTTTATAACATTATCTTTAAGTACAGAATATTTCCATAGTTATTTATTTTTGAATAGTATCAAAAATGATTGTCTGATTTAAGAATTAAGATACTTCAGGAATGTAGAGACTTGTCGTTTACTAATGTTGCTAAAGAAAGTCCGGTGTCCATCAATTCCATGCAGTTCGACAGGTGTGTATATCAAATATTATTGTTTTCAATATCTCAAAACCGTATTTTTAGTCTCGTAAAGCTTTTCACTTATGAACCAATATGCACAAACACCAACAAACAGACTATATAGAAACCTCTTAGTTATTTCCACGTTAGGAACCTTGACTAAAAATAAACATATATTTCAGTTGATTCGACTCAGAATACTTTCCCTTAATATATATTCTATATTAAGGTAGGTAAAGAAAAAAAGGACAAAATATTTTTCCGATTTTAAACAAATTTCAAAACCTTCCATTTGTTTTGCAATTAATTTGCAAGTTTGTAAATGATAGACGTAAACAAACAAATAAAGTAAAAGATTCGTAATTAACAAAATAGAAAGCAATAACTCAGATAAATCAGTCATTTATCCTAAATTAATGGAATTCATTTTTTTAGAAGAAAATTGTTGATCTTATAAAGTAGATTGGAGGAAGATAGTCCACGTGGTGGTCAATAAACGTATCAAAATAGTATAAGATAACTTCTTTTGGGCCGCCCATAGCTCAGTGGTTAAGACACAGTCTTACCAATTTGATGTTTATTGGCGGTGGCGGTTCGAATCCGGCATGGGACGTCGACTTTTTTCATTGCGTGGCGGTCCCACAAAATGAAGAACTTTGACCCCCAACCATGGTTAGGCAGTATAGGACTCCAATGGGAGTCTTGGCCGAAAAAAAAAAAAAAAAACATTTTTTTTCCACAGTATTCTTTTACAATTAATACCAGTCTACAAACCAGTCCTTTTTTCCTTTTCCTTATATTTTGCAACTTCTTATGTTCAATCAACGTTTCGCCCCACATTGCAGGGTTTCGTCGGGCCTATAAGAATGATGTCTTGTTACCAACAGAACTGCATTCAGTGTGAACAGCTTATTATATCAGCTGGTAACAGAAGAGCATTCTTAACGATCCTGACGAAGCCCTGCAAAGTAGTTGCTTTACCATGTAATATAATATAGTAACAACAGGGTTTACCATGCAAAACATTGGTTAACAATAAATAGTTTTCTTTTACTATTTTGATACCTTTATTGACCGCCAGCCGGACAATCTTCCACCAATTATTTTTTTTTTATAGCTAAACCTGCAAAACTGCAAAACATTAAGACTCAGAATCCTGAGTTATTATTATTTTGTAAGAAATAACTTTCTTGACTAACCGTTTATATAAGCATTGAAAGTGCTAGTTGAATCTCTGTAGAATAATAATATATTAAAGTAATAGTTTTATTTATTATTGTATCTAAAAAATAAAGTGTAGAAAACATCCACACGAATAACACGACCTATGAATTAAGATTCACCAACGCATCGGTTAATTTATTGACGGAAAATAATTGTATAGGCATCATATAGCCTCAGGAGAGGAAACCAACACTGTTAGGAAACACCAAAGTTATTACTTTGCGAAATCTTTGATAAGCAACCTATAAAATCTGAGGTACGGTAAATAATTAGTACAAGGAAATAAATGGGTATGTGAGGAGAAACCTCTGAGGCAGATGTATAAATATGTCAAGTAAGGTCTGACGAAAAAATAACTGTGGGTAGGTTAGGGTAAATTAGCCGCCCACTCCAAGCAACCTGCCCCACTTGTACCTTTGCCATATTAATTATTCTTTAATCTTCGGCTTTTAAAGCAATTGAGCCAAGTGGGGGCTGAAAATTTCCTTAGACTTTAATATTGCTTGCGAATCGGCTAGTCTCCGACCTCAGTTATGCAAATCGGATTTGCGTAGGTTATATATTCCTTATAAGAGAAACAAAGACTTTGTTGCAACAAGGAAGAGAGGAGAATAATAATTTAAATAAGTATCAGTTGCTCCTTATATAGCCCCATAATAAATAAAATGCCTCATAAAAATATGAATGGAATTAATAATCATCCAATTATCAAATAAAACTACTGAACTATGAATATGTGATTCTTCCGGTTCTTAAGATCCAGAAAAAAAAAGCAAAACAGCATTTATCAAGAGTATGTAGTGAAGAACTAACAACTAAGTAGATCTATGATTCTTAAAATAAAAGATAATATAGTCTAATATAGATGTCAAGATCTATCAAAAAGGAATAATTTACTTAGAAACGGGATTTATTATAGTAGAAACTGGAGCAATTTCGGTGATATAGATATTGGAGGAAATACATTATCAGGTGGATAGGCAATAGGATATAAGTAGGTTCCATTGCTATGTATCGATGTATTAACCATTATCGATATTATAAAAGTCATAAGTAAGATATTACAAAAGTAAGTGCCACTTGGAAACATCTGTTTGACAACATGGGTGACAAGGGTCAGAAAAGCACCAGTCAGCGCAGAGACTTTTCCCAGCAGATATAATGGATTACAGTTGTTTAAGGGTCAAAATTCATTAATAGATATTGAGAGGCAACTAAAATATAGTTTATACAAAACACCTGTACCAAACACTTGTAGCCCTTTGTAACGTATTCTTGGGCGTGGTTAATGATAGCCAATGAGAAATAAGATTCCGAAAGAGTGAAACCCCTATGAATGAGAGGTAGAGTGATCAGCATAGAAGCGGGTACAGGAGACAGAAGTAAGAAGACCGAAGAAAAAGGTGGACCGAGAGGATGGAGAAGAAGTTCTAGGAAGGGCAAATCAGACCTAGAACCCCACGGGTTAGGCACTAGATGATACCAATAGCTAAGACACTCCACGACATGCATTACCCAAATCAGTAGCTCTACATAGATATATTAGGTAATAATTTATAATGTAACAATATTTTATGGCAAAATATTTATCTGGATCATTCAATCATTATATAATTTCATTTCATCATATCATTCCAATCATTTTATAAATCATGTAAATAAATACTTTGTTCTTTAATATAGTTTATATCCTACTATATTACCCAATAACAACCTTTATTATAATATATATTTTCATTGGTTACAATACAAATATAATATATAAATATAAACATTGTTATATAAATGGAGATGGATCGTTAACAGCAGGAATAATCGTTGGTAACTTGCTAAACCGGTAGCTCACGCTTATTGGTGTCATCTAATCAGTCTAATCAGAGTATGCTAAATGAAGTTTTAATTACAATTTCTCACATGAAAGAGCATCCAGTTAACTGTCAATCGATTATTCTCTAATTTATATTATAATTATTCCTACCTAACAATATAAAACGATTCCGAGCTGAGCAAAACACAATTATTCTGATAAATTTGAAATTCAATTAGTTTTATTAATTATTACATCCCTGACCCATTTGTAAACGCGTTGGTCATGGAAAGTTGTCACAGTACAGAGAGTGGATGGTCATACATAATCAATTGCATTCATTTTAAGTTGTAATATTTATTTTATAAGATAAAAGAGAACGTATTTCAGACTTGGGCGTGAAGCCACTCTAACAGAAACTTTTAAAACACAGGATTACTCAAAAAAATAAGCTATTTTTTCCTATATATCGTTTTTTAATAGATGTGCGTCTAGAATAAAATAAAATGTATGAATTAAATTTTAGGTTAGTGAACTACGACATTAATATTATCATGACAACTATCAAACGCTAGGGGTATTCATGATCTTTAGTTTTACGTGTTAAAAGGAAAAACTTATGTTAAATAGAGAAATATTTCCTCCTTTTACTATGTTAAAACGATATAACATATAACATGGATGAGAATCTGTTACTAGGTCTGTTAAATGGATAATGTCGTTGTGCAACAGACAACGTGAGCTCGTCACCTTATTATTTGTTATCGTGTTAGGTTAATTGCTCGTAGTTTGTGTTTCGATTATGTATTAATATTATTTTGGATTATATATCATATAATATTATTATTATTTTAAATCTAATAAAGCAATAGATGACAATAATAATGTAATGACAGTTGTCAATTAGCTCATCTTGGTTTTCTCCTCACAAGTTAGAAGATCAACAAGACACTCAGTTGCCAAACTTATACACAACTTCCACTTTTCACTCACTTTAGGCATGGTGTAATAAATTACTTTAATCAAAACTTAGAAGTAAACAATAACATGAAGTTTTGGAAGGAAAGGTTGTAAAAAAAACCGCTAGGAGCCCTGATGCATTTAACATGGACTTTAAATAGGACTGCTCACAATTCTATACTTATAACATTTAATATGTTAAAACATTTTGCATTTAACACATCATGAATACCACTACCATATACCAATGTGATGTCACTCTTAAGTTGCTCCAATAGTTAACTGCCACCGTGTGAAAGGATCCACATTGCATATGGAAAAAGTTGACCAACTTATTTCTCCTTAAGGATACCATAATTATACAAAAACGTGTAAGGGTTTTAGATTTCCAGTTGCATTTTAAAATATTTCAAGTCTATGATGTAAAGTAGTCGTTTTGCGGATTCAAAGTAACACTACTTAGGCAACAAAATATTTTTTCTGTTATAATTTTAGTTATTTACTTTCAAGGTGTTAAATAAGTTTAATAAATAAGGTGTTACTAGCTTTTTACACGTAATTCTCACAAGGATGTAGCTGGTTACAATAAATATGAAAACAAAATTTCTGTATTGAATAAAATTTTTTGAACCATTCCCTTTTTGCCTTTGTTATGCTCTTTGTTTTCCTCCGTTTCGTTTAATCATCCGTTATTAAATTTTCATGATATCAAAAATAAAATCTATAAATCCTATTAAAATAACAGAGGTTTCTTACCTTAAAAGTACATAAAAGTTTTGTTCCATTACAAAATTATAGTGATTGTAAAACAGAAAGAACATTAAAAACCAGCTAGCGCACTAACATAACTATCACATGACAGTAGCCTTGTAACCAGCTTACGAACACGTACTATAACAGGAAACTACTTAAACGAAAATACAGAACAAGCTAAAACTGTCTGCAACCTCCTTTAACTATGTTCGTAGTTTATAATAAATCAACTTAGAATACATGAGTATATCGGACTACTGCTAATGATAAATAAATAATGTTCCATCTTCAATTTTACAACAGTTTAAAGATCTTATATTATTTAAATACTTGAACTAAAGAGCTCAAAATTAAACAAATTCATTTTTTCTTTAAAAAGAATATTTAATTTACAATATTTATTTATAAGTATTTTTTTCGCAATCACATATTTTTTTTTCAAATTATAAGCGAAAAAACAAAAAGGTGCAATGATATTACTTTTTTTTTACAAACAGAATTTTGTTAGAGAACTTGAGATGCACATCTGAAAACAAAATATGAAACGATCAATGTTTTTATCCGACAGTTTTTTTTTTGGAAAATAAATTCGGATTACGAATTTTAATGATATTAATCAAATTTAACAATCAAAAACCAACATTAAATGAAAAAGACTAGAACCGCGGGTTTGATATTAAAAAAAAAAGTATAATAAACTCGTTGATAGTGGACTAGTGGAGTGGTATATCATTTATGCTACCTACAGTGGGTGTAGTCATAAGAGTCAACCCTGTAAGAACTATATTCTTTCAATATTTACATCATATCACTGTATCTCCGTTGTTTTGTGATCCTTAGTTTTAACTTAAATTGAAGCTGGACATTTTTAGTAGGTAATCAAAAAGTTAAAAAAAATTTGAAAAAAAAAACTGAAAAAGATGAAACTCTCTTGACTTTATCGTTGAAGTGATCCTATTTTCTTATATAGCTAATAAACTGTCTAAACTGATCAAGGAGTAGACAATTTAAAGAAGTGATACAAAATCCTCAGATTCCGTCGTATTCATGATATGCATATATGCAATAAATAATAATAATTATTATAAAGATTATTATTATAGAAGTTTCACAGCTATATTAATATAATTAAGGAATTTAAAAACAAATTTGATCCTTTTTTTCTCAACTTTATTCTTTTCAAAACCTTCCAACGTTTCGACCCTTAGGTCATTTTCAAGGATACCTTTATTTTTTTGTCATTTTCTTTTTTAAAATTCTTAAAAATGCCGGCTAATTGCCTTTGTCCCATCTATAACTTCTTCTATATAACTCTTTCTTAAATTTAAAACTGGTACTTTATTATTTAAACTTTTAACAGAACCTACCTTCAACTTCCGTTTAAACTTTGCAAATTTAAATGAAAGAAAGAAGAGAAGTGGTTAGTACCAGTTTTAAATTTAAGAAAGAGTTATATAGAAGAA
This sequence comes from Halyomorpha halys, assembly GCF_000696795.3. Lineage (NCBI taxonomy): Eukaryota > Metazoa > Arthropoda > Insecta > Hemiptera > Pentatomidae > Halyomorpha > Halyomorpha halys. The sequence goes on along the minus strand of NW_027115705.1, from coordinate 1,905,582 downwards.
GTTATAGATGGGACAAAGGCAATTAGCCGGCATTTTTAAGAATTTTAAAAAAGAAAATGACAACAACATAAAGGCATCCTTCAAAATGACCTGAGGGTCGAAACGTTGGAAGGTTTTGAAAAGAATAAAGTTGAGGAAAAAAGGATCAAATTTGTTTTTAAATAAACTAAACCACTCTCAAACAAGAATATATTAATAAAAATAATTTTTATAATTAAGGAAGATTTATATTACTGGAACTTAAACAAACAACATATCATCAGTCCTAATAGTAAATTACTTCAGAGCAACGTGGCACATCTCTTCACTAAATGGCGTAAAAAGGGCAGAGAAGCCGTAGGGACGGATAACAGATTGTCTGATCCTTTCTGTTTTTGTCCCTACCGTCGGTTGCACTGACAGCGGATTAACCGGAACCGATGTCTCCAATCTTTCAGAGGATCCAGCCTTCAATGACCAAGAGCTCGCAGCAGTTTACGCTTTTAATTCCAACGTAAGGTTTCATTTAATGGTCTTTTCTTCACAACTTTAACTTCATATTTCTGATAAAATTTTAAATAAATCAGATAATAAAATTCTCAACCAAATAATAAATCTGAAATTAAGGTCGAGGTAAGCGAAAATGCTGATTTTAATACTCCTCAACAAGGTAGGAACAAGAATACAGGTTTGGCCGAATTGACTGAATAAATCTCGTACGTTGTACTCTAGTTGGAAACAGTGGGAAAATGTGGCAACTAAGATTACTCTAAGAACACAAGAGTACTAAATACGTTTGAAGTACACAAACAAATTCAAAATTGTCTATAACTAAAACAATAGAACTTTTTTTTTTAATTCAAAACTTTATTTATTGATTGATATTACAATCTGCCCTAACGTTGTTGGGCAATAGGTAATAGTGTTAATTACACTAAATTCACACTAAAATAAAATAACATAACAATCAAAATAAATGAAAAAAAAGTACGTAAAAATAAATGAAATCTCTCTCTAAATGTATACCAGAAGAATAAAAAAACTGAACATAATTAAATTATGTCCATGAAAAAAAATAAATAATTTGCACTATCGATATGAAGACCCCTGGCCCAGTCTACACCTCACGTGCGAGGTGTAGATCAGAGTGTTAGATATAGTTATTTTTATGATTATTTTTCAAATAACAGTTTCATGGGCTCAATACATCGGGCGTACCATAAGATTCTGAAACGGAATTTTTAAAATACGTGTTTGACCATCCCAGAGCATCCCTCTCACCGCGTCACTGGAAATGAGCCAGTAGAGGCTGAGCAAGTGTGCTAAAGCTGAAAACACTCAACTTTAGTGGAGCACCTGACCATGGCCAGAACTCCAATTGTCCATTTGTATTTTACAATAAGTCTGTGTCCAGTGCCGTTTCAACCTTCGAAGTGGATGGATTGTAGGGATGAAGAGAATTTCAAGAGGTCAAGGGCAAAAGGGATATGAAAGTCATAAAAAATAGAACTAAAAAAATATTAAATCTGTACCACTACAACCCATGAAGGGTAAGGGGTGTAGTACTTAGTAAGGGAGTACTGTTACTATACCAAGGATTGTCCAAGGAGGTGATTTGATAAGATAGCCAAATTTTTACCCAATCAAGGGTATCCTTGAGGCTGGGTGGACCACGGAAGGCTCTCGAACTCACAGCGCTGTTTCACGGCTACAGTGAAAGAAAATAATTATCTGCTACAGCCGGATTCGAATCCGGGCAAGGGTCTGGGGAGGAGTTGGCAGGACAGTGCCTTACCAATGAGCTATCCATTCCTCAAAACTAACAATCAAAATGATAAGTAGGGAAATCAACATGATATGATGAACTATAAAATCAAAATTTGGTAACTTAATAATAATTATACACTATTAAATTAAGGCTGAAAATCATAGTGGCGTATGTCCGACCATCCTGTAAATTAGAAATAAGTATACAAGAATGGCCAGTAACTGGGATAGCTATGTTGAAGAAGCCAACATAATCGATGAGACTCATTGAGCATGAGAATGAAACTACTGTTAGAGTAGATAAACAAACATAATATAGCATCTATGGAGCAACAAAAAACAATCTTACAATAATGTTGAAATGAGAACACTAAGAGAAAAAAAAAGAAAAAGAAACATTGTTTAAAATGGACTCTAAAGCAATTCTTTGTAATCCCATAAATCACAGGCTATATTTAGTGCGTTCCTCATTGAAATAAACCAAACGAAATAGCAAACAAGTAGTCGACAATGGACTGCTCTGACCCGAATAGCATTTTCTCCTTAAAATCCACAGGGCCTGGACTGCTGCCCATTGAGGCTGACACAGACCGAGATATATGACAGTTACAATGACATGGGTGGTTACACTAACGTAGTTCACAACGCATGTCTACTCGATAGTCTCTTCCGACTGTCGCTATAACAGAGCGGCATCAACTAATTTATATGAGGGTTAATCAATTTCAATTTACAACCTGAAATTATCTATTAAGAACAATTAAAAGCTGGTTAAAACATTTTAATTATATCTCATTCAGTATGTATGAATATTTTGGGATGTAATAGTTAATTGAAGACTACCAATTCTTAGATGCAGGCATGTTTCAGTAAACACGTCTACTAAAAATTCCGTTTCTGAATCTTACGTACGCCCATTATTAAGCCCATATAATATTTATTTGAAAAATAATCATAAAAATAACAACAAACTCACATGTTGCCAACATTTTAAAAAAAAAATCCGTTTTTTTTTGTTAAAGATGTTCTACGATTTACTGCATTAATAATTATGGTAATTAGTCTTAAGATAATCATTATAAAAACAAGAGAAGATACATAGTCCGTTATTTAATCAAATTAATTGGCGAGAATTGCCTTTACATATTAATTATAAAGGAAACTATTTTTTTTTAATTATTCGCAGTAAAAAATAAAATTATTAATTGGTTGGGTTTTATGCAAAGGGCTATAAAGATAAAATACTACTAACGAACTACTGGCTATTAAAGTCAGTACTTCAACTCAATAAGAAAAATCAGTTCTTGCATAGAACCGCATTTCACTACTTCATTGAGTCATAAAAACACATAGAAAATTTTTAAAAAAAGTTTCTAATAATTTTGTTCCCATTTTCCTCCACGATTTATAATGTTTCAAAACAATGCATAGTGCAACAAAAATATTATCTTGATCATTAAAAAAAAAAATTTATCGTACAGACTAAAAATTCCACACCTCACCTGAACGATAATGAAGGTTTATCATAATTAACATTGTATATGAATTATAACAAATATATAATATAAAATAACAAAAAACGGAATGTTGTATAAAATACAACAAACTTCCTGTATACCTCAGTTCATCAATTCACCCCAAAACCAGAATTCGAAGTCAGCTTTTACGTGAAGTATATTAATACAGTATTTAAATAATTTATTTCACGTTTTTCCGCAACTATCTAGTTTGTATTTCGTTTTTGTTTCTTACCTCCTAAATTTTTATTTACAATATAAATACAATAATACATAACTTATATCCAAATGTAATCTACCCCCAAAATCTAAATAGAGAGACAGAGATGCTTTATTCATTCATGCTGCCCAAATACATTGGGTTGCTATATTACACAGCATACTAATCAATCCGTGATCGAAAATACATAAATTACATATTTTTACATGATATAATAAAATAGAAAGAAAACATTTTTTTTCCCCACAGTTTTCTTTAACAATCAATTTCAGTCTACACACCAAATACAAATATTTCAATTTATTCCTTTTTTCTTTCCCTTTCTTGTCCATTCCATCATAAAAACAATTTCGCGGCCTTTACTTTGCCAATGCTAGTATAACAGAGTGGGTATTCTTCAGTGGGCAATCCTCCGAATTTTATCCATAGTCATCTTAATTAAACGTTTTTAAAGATTATAATAATAATTAAAGGTTATAATAATACAATATAGCAGTAAATCTTAATGACTGAGCCCTTATTTGTTAATAACAAATAGAAAAACGAGCAAATATGAATGAAAAGTGTTCTGTCGCTTAATATCCTATAGATAGTGAGCTAATTTTATTCGTTATATTACACAATATTTTTAATAAAATGTATTACTTGATTTATGCTGAAATACGTACATAGTTTCTGACTCAGTTTCGATTTTGAATCTTTATTGTTACTGCAGGAAATTATGTTACGAAAAAATATCGGAAATATCACGTCCCTCTTTAAAATTAAAATAATAAAACTGATGATGTTTTATTACACGTAAAAAAACAAACAAGGAATAGTTATTATAACCTCAACTGGTCGAAAATATCAAAGCTAGTCATGTCCTGGCAATCTTTCTGAATTTGTAGAGCAAGCGAGACTGACCGGAGACGGTTTTGCTTTTAATTCAAAGTTATTTTTTTTCGGTTATATTTATCATTAAAACAAATTCCAAAGCAAAATTTTCATAAGCATAATAAAGTCTTTTTTAAATTGAACAGTTTAAATTCTGAATTTAAAAATTATATTTTAAATTCTGTCAAATAATACATTATTCATTAGGACAACATCTAGAACAAATTATCAAAAAAAAAAATCAAGATTTGATTAATCCGATCTTTGAAAAATTCGGTTCTCACATTGATAAGTAATCTGAGAAAAAATATCGGAAATATCACGTCACTCTTTAAAATTAAAATAATAAAACTGATGATGTTTTATTACACATAAAAAAAACAAGGAATAGTTATTATAACCTCAACTGGTCGCAAATATCAAAGCTAGTCATGTCCTGGCAATCTTTCTGAATTTGTAGAGCAAGCGAGACTGATCGGAGACGCTGAGTTCATACTATGTTTGATAACAGAAGGAAGCCAAAACGTGAATCATCATCTTTTAAAAGTTTTGACGAGACATCAGGTTTAAAATATCTAATACTTCATTCAGTGTAGACATCATATCTCATATATTTATCATAAATTTATTTAAGATAATATAATATAGAAATAATTTTATTCTTTTATGGAAAACTATTTACTTAGTAAATGTATACTTGTGAAATTTTTCATCTTTTTTGTTGCCTCTATTTTTTATTTATTTTTCCTTGATGTTTAGTGGTCCTTTCCCCATCTTTAGGATTGCTTCACCTTTCTCCTAGTCTCTTAGGTATATCCATAAAAATTATATTTTGCCATATTTATAAATAGTCTTAATTTTATATGAAGACTTATTTTGCTTAGGACATTTGCACAGCCACTTAAAAGAACACTACATAACTAGTTGAGTGATAGTGCAAATGTTTAAAACATAATAAATCTTTATGTAAGATTATATGTTAATAAACTAGTTATAACTTTAAAAGCATACAAATTATGTGGATGTGAATTAACAAGGAGACTAGGAAAAGGCAATGTAGTGCTGAAAATGAAGATAGGACCCAATTTATCAAGGGAAAATACAGAAAATAAAATAGGAGATAAATTTCAGTGTACATAAAAAATAGACTGTCATCAATTTTATACTTATAATAAGTATCATCACATTACATAATTCTAATTAAATTCAAATTGCAAAAAGTCCAAATTATCTAGAATATTGTTACTAAGTTGTTAATAATATCTTCATGCATGAAATAAATTTCATTTAAACTTAACTACAAAATCTAGATAGTAAACTGATTTTGAAAAATACAGGTCATCATTATCAATTACTTCAATCCATCTTACTGCCTAAAATTGAATTGAATGGTTTTCAAGAACGGCAGTTATGATGAAGACAAACGTCGCAGCGGAATCTTCTTCAATCTTTGCCGTGTCCTTGACGGGATGACGAAGAGATGAATACAATTTAATTTATCAAAAAAAAAATATTTTTCATTATTTACCTTAATAATCGTAACATATGAATGAGATATTTTTTATTTAAATGCTATTTTTGGGGGGCAACAAATCCAACTCTGTTTTTGGAAATTATTGAAGAATTACCATGAATGAACATTTAATTGCCATAGCCGTTTTCTGTTATGGGATTTTCATTTCCTTGTGCCTTCGGTACAGTATTGACGTTAAAGGTAACCATTCATAATTTGAGCAGATATATTTTTCATTCACAACTGGTATTAGAACAGCTAAAGGTTGAGGGAACAAAAGCAGTAAGTGGGTTAAAAAGTTCTACAAATTTTGCTTTTAATTCAAAGTTATTTTTTTCGGTTAGATTTTATCATTGAAACAAATTCCAAAGCAAATTTTTCATAAGGATAATAAAGTCTTTTTTAATTTTTTGCTGTAAGAGTTTAAATTCTGAATTTAAAAATTATATTTTAAATTCTGTCAAATAATACATTATTCATTAGGACAACATCTAGAACAAATTTAAAAAAAAATCAAAATTTGATTAATCCGATCTTTGAAAAATTCGGTTCTCACATTGATAAGTAATCTGAGAATGGCTCCATTTATATTTAAAAATATATATGTACGTACAGTATGTCATATATGATTTAGCTGGCTAGTGAAATGATTTTGTAACCTAACAGCAACGTCTCAGATATCAAAAGGTGAGATTGATTCCAAAGATTGAGGTATATTCAAGGAGGTTATAGTCGTATGGAGTAAACTTGTCATGATAAATGAACAGCTAGCCAAACTACTTGAATAATGAAATAGAATCTTTAACCAGAAAAAGTGAAATAAATATAAGAAATAAGATGGGGTTCACAATAGGATAATACAAACAGTGGAGACCGTTGAATCTTCCTGCATCTGGAATAAATGGAGTGATTCATTATCATTTCAGTGTGAAGCCTATGGACTACAAATGAGAGGAATGTATATTTTATTTTTTATTATTCATTTATTTATTTTTTTTACCAAAACAAACAATGAAACATTTCAATTTTAAAAGTAAAACGACAAATGATAAACAGCACTGGATCGGACCGTTCCCATACAAAATTAAAGGAAGAAATTTGTATATTCCACACGAATCCATTACTGCAAAACCAATCTCGTTCGCAGAATCCACGGATTGCTGAAACAAAGCACGAAATCATTGGTATTCAGACTTTGTTAAATGCTCACCCGGACCCGAGTCTAGACAGAACGTGACCACTAATTCCCAACAATGTCTTTCCTTTATTAGCGGATGCAATTTGTTGGACACTTTGAGGAATCCCATTCTTCTATTTCTTTCCGAACATCGGCAGCCGTACGGGAACCGTCTTTGCTAATTAGTCGATTTAAATTCTTCGCAAGCCGCCCGCTTTCCTGCGACACGAAATAGAAGCCGGGAGAAGAAATATGCTGACGTATCGCCAGGGAATGGTTGGGAATGAGCCTGCGGTGTCATGTTGTGAAAAACCCACACGGTAGCCGTCCCTATACTGACTAAATAATGAGCCCAATGTCCGGGAACAATTTTATTTCGGAACCTTTCGAATAAGTAATGCGGAAATAATAAAATTTATATTTCTGTTTGTAGAATAAATTCATTTATTGCATTACATCTATTACGTCTACAATCTTTTTTTAAAATCTATATGATGCTGATGCACTACTTCGATTTTCTCGATACCAATGACAATCACTTGGAGCCCTTCCACACGAGAGCGACAAAGTTCTCAAGGCTGAATGTAAACATTCCATTCAGGTGCGAAAACAGGTTAAGATGGAATTGTTCTATTTTTATTTTGTTTGCCTTGTGTTTATATTATTTAACTAGTATTATATTGCTTTGACTTTATTTTATAGCAATAATATTTCTTCATTATTATTATTACCTTTTACTTATTATATTTTTGTTTTTCTAATTTTATCCGGTACTAATGAACGCTTAGAGCTCTGTTATCCATCGCCCTTAATTGTGGTAGATTGTAGTATTATTCTTCAATGAATAAACAATTTTATATTTTGAAAAAAATTGGCAATAGTTACCGTAATGGAAAATAGTTAACTAATAGCTGAGCAGTTCCACCTAAAACCACATTGGTAGTTTTGGATAATGATGAATGATTAATAATTTAATTATTAATATGAATATATATATTTAATATTAATTGGTTATTATCTTGTTCTTTGTTCTTAGCCCTGATGAAGGCTATAAATTCTGGCCGAAACGTTGGCACTATTAAATAAGTTTTTACCCCCAACCATCTTCTCTACATATAAAAAAATGTAATTGTTTATACCCAAAATTGCTGAGAAATATAGGATTTTGCTATTCCAAAAATTATTGCTGCGAGACATTAAAGTAGTCTCAAGTCATTTTTAATACAAAAGGATAATAATATGTGTTTGAGAAAATTAAGGTGCTAAATCTGATTTTTTTTTAACTGATTTAAAAAAAAATAATGTGTTGAGCGATTATAAATATATTTTTTAAAAAATTTTATTATTTTTGTAAGCATTATTTTATCATTATGTTATTTTATTTATTTATTTTTCATACAGATAGTATGATTATGTTCATGTTGTCTATTCTTTTGTTTGTATATATCTTAGGATTTTTTTTTTTTTTTATTTCTTTATTTTTTTTATTATTATTTAATTTTATTTTATTATTTTTATTTTAGTATGTATGATATTATCCATCACTATTACCTATTGCCCACAACTGTGTGGCAGATTGTAATATCTATCAATAAATAAATCAATCAATAAAAAAAAAATTTTGTAAGCATCTTGAATTCATCCGTTTCTCTGATATTTGAGATAAAAGATTAAAATGCTGCCAAATTCAGGTTTCTATGTGCCATATTAATATTTTTTACGCCTTTTTAATACTAAAATTATATCTTACAGTGAAATTTGAAGTTTTTAACTTTTTTTAATTTTTGCTCAACAACTTGGATCCATTTTTAAACATAGTGAAACATTTTTTTTTTTTTTTTTTTTTTATGAAAGGAATAATTTTTCACTAAATAGTACCAGGGAGTTCAGGGAAAAAACCTGTCTTATACATATTCATGTTTATGCCAAAGTATCAAGCCATTCATGAGAGAAAACAAATTTTATGATTATTATATTTTAAGGTAAAATCGTTAGAAAATATTATTCTCATTAGATATGCTTACTGGTTAATTGCAAGTGATGGATGCAATTTACTCATTGGATTGGACTGCAGTTGCAACGGTATAAACGCTCGATGGTAGGAGGACACAAATAACAGAATGCTGGTTCGAGTTTACAAGGAACCGTAATCAGTCCAACTAGCCAATGATCAATGCTGCAGCTCGTTCCTAAATTAACTGTCCCCTGAACAGCCGATACAGTGCTAATAATCTCTCATTGCTCTCTCCATCCGCTCTCTATCAATGCTCTCTCCATGTAATCTCTTTCTAGGTCAGCCTTTCAGTTTTGAGGAAACGAACAGGAACATTCTTCTTTTAAAGTTAAAATAACTCAGCCTGAGCTAAACTTTGCATATAGTATATTCCTCAATACCAACATCGTAATATGCAGGGAATTAAATCAAATTAAAAAAAAAATATATATCTATATAAA
>NW_027115705.1:1870264-1896029 GCF_000696795.3 Halyomorpha halys | reverse complement strand
ATATATAAAGTATACATCTTTCTGGTTGTAAATACTAGGAGTATTCATGATGTGTTAAATGTAAAATGTTTTACCATGGAATGTTATAAGTATAGAATTGTGAGAAGTCCTATTTAAATTTATGTTGATGTTAAATACATAAGAGCGGAGTTTTTGACCAACATGTTTTATAACCTTTCCTTCCAAAACTTCATGTTCACTTCTAAGTTTTGATTAAAGAAATTTATTGCAAAATGGCTAAATTGAGTGAAAAGTGGAAGTTGTGTGAATGTTTGGTCACTGAGTGCCTTGTTGATCTTCTGATTTGTGAGGAAGAGAATCAAGATGATCTAATTGACAACTGTCATTACATCATTATTGTCATCTATTGTTTTAGAAAAATCCAAAACGATACTGACACAATCAAAACACAAACTACGAGCAAGTAACCTAACACGACAACAAATAAAATGGTGACGAGCTCAGCTGGTCTATTGCGTGACGTCATTCTCCATTTAACAGGACTTTTATGAAGAAGGTAATATTTCTACATTTTTCCAAACTTTTTACATTTAACATGCTTTAACATGTTAAACTAAAGATCATGAATACCCCTAATGTTTCATATGTGTATGTGGTTATAAAATATAGGGTGTAACAGAATTAAGTCGAAAAAATCTAGTTGGTGATTCAAAACCTGGAGTACAAAAAAACAAACGTACAAAAAACGTCCTCTGCCTGATTCTCAACCATTAAGGGTATAATCTCAGTAGTCCTGTTTTTTCTGCATAACAGTTTTTGTACATAATTAACAATATCTCCTGAGGTGTTACTTCTAAAGCAAAATTGAATCAACCCCTGAAAAGCTCATTAAATTTACTTAAAGAATAAATTATCATATATTATATTTTTATTGCCTAATTATTATTATAGATATAATGGTCGACACTTAAAATCAAATGTGTAAATGCCAAAGTATGAAAACATTTATTTTTTCCTTACGAAAATTAATTTTGTAAGCTTTTCAACAGTATACTCACTTTTTTTATTACTCTTTAATTTGTAATATAATGTAAAAAAAAAAAAAAAAAACCAGAGGTCAAGAGAACTTTTTCTGTTGCATTCGAGATTTTTGTCGACTTGATTCTGTTAAGTTACCTCTAAAGGCTTCCCAAGCCGTGTCGAATTCGCGCATACGCAAGCATGTGGATGGGTTATGTTGCTTGGCCTAAATTTGTTGCCGATGCGTCGAGAATCTTTGTACACAAATCGGAGGGGGTTCGTGTAGCATCTCAACCATTGTTTAGTTGCAACTGAGAGCTGTTATAAGGTAGAAGATGTTGTTTGTTGTTAAATATAATAAGTTTAGACATAAAAATGGTAAACATGTTTGCCTGTTACGGTGTACGTCCACCGTGTTTGCCTCTCTGAAAAACACTACCATGAGCTTGGATTCCTTTGTTAACCGATCATATGAACAAGTTTCCGATTTGCGGCAAGGAACCCAGGAAAATAAACAAAGGAAATCCACAACCATGAAATATCCTAAATTTTAACCAAATTGAAAGCTACAAAACCAAACGACAAGGACCCTTCAAAGATGAGTCAGTGAGAGGACCACACAACTGCAGTTTAAGACATTGAAGTTGATAGCTGACCAGCCCACACTCTTCTCCAATAGCTCTCCCAATCGGGCTATCACAATGCAACAGTCACTTTGTACGTATCTTTCAACCTGTTGGTGAGCTATAAAAAAAAAAAAAAAATCCGGTCTGTTTCTCAAAGGTGGTTGTGATAGGAAAAATACTAAATGAAATGGTTCTTAATTGAAAAAAAAATCTAAAATTGATCCAACATTTTTTGAGGAATCAAGATTCATTTAAATTAAAATTAAGATTAAAAAAAAGCATAAAGGTTTGTTAATTGATAAATAAATACTGTTTCATAATTTATGGTTAAACGAGGAAATTAAGCTAAGGAAGAATTCATATTCCTTACAGGGAAATGGCGTGTTCCACAAAATAGCTCAACTGCCAAGTTTTATCTCCTAGTGACTGTAGCATTAGTTACCCAGTTATTAGAGACTGATCGTATCTCAGAAAAATAACGGGTCCTTCATGAGATTGTCGAACTTATTCATTTATATAGAGTTATGCAGTAAATAAAACTTTTTCCTTCACAAATTATAATTTATTTCCTGTTTGTCGATTGGGGGTGTTTTCTTTAACTTAGGAGTTGCGATTCGGTAATATTTCTTATATAATATCTCTTAAGGTGTGAAAAAAAATAATGGACTATATTATCTCAATCATTTTTAAGGATGCCTATGAACTTTTAAGATGTTTCTAGAAAAAAGTTTTGATTTTTTATGTTTTAATGGCATAATTATTTTTTAGATTTATAGCTTAAGCGACGATATACTGTTTTAATCCTGATAAATATTTTTTGTTCGATTCTACCATTTCTGCTATAACTAAGAACTATACCTAAGGTTGTAAAGTAGTCTACTGCCTTAGGATTTCTCCTCAACAAAAGATCTGCACATCCTAGGGACCTTATATTTGTTGGCATTCATAGATATACCCTTCCTCTCTAACCTATTGAGTTACATCTTGCTAAAAAGTTTTGGACAGCCTCCGTTGTGCCATCCACGTCTGTAAACAAAGTCTATTTAACAACTGTAAGTGCCGTCTTTCATTCATTTTAGGACTTGGTACATGAAAAGTTTAAAAGAACAGGGCTTAGGGACTCCCCCTGCTTGACGCCCCTCTTCGTACCGAAGCTTCCAAACTCCTTTCCATTGATTCTGACTTTTCTCTTTAAGACTTTATAGAATTCTATTTGCATTCCTTTCATATATTTATATTTATGGATTAAAAAATTATTATATATGTATCATAAACCCAGTCCTTCTCTATGGTTGGTGACTACAGCTATGTCGGATGTAACTTTTTCTACATTAACTTTTTTTTTAGCGAAATAACTAAGAAATAACTACTCGAACTAATCGATAGGCACTATTTATAACCTGGCTGAAAACTTCATTTTTTAACTTCTCCATTACTGAGAAAATCAGAACCAACGGTTCAATGTTTCTTTACAGTTATGTTTTTAGAACTTTTTATGCAATAGTAAGCTTAATTGTTTAGTTCTTAGTAATTTTTTTTAAAAAGTAGATACAAGAGTTGAATTTTTAGAATTTTTTTATTATAATAATTTATTTATTACACTAATCTCTATTTTTAATAATATTAAATTAATATCACATTTCATAATAAAAACAAATAAATTAGATAGTTGTTTTAATCTTTACTAAAATATTAAAGTTTAGTATTTGTATGAAGTTGATCGGATAAGAGTGCTCTTTTGATTTCTTCAAATTAATTTTTTTTTTGTACTAATGTCAATTTTATAAAAAATTAAATACGCTTCTTTATGCAAGGAACAAATATTTATATAAGCATTATTGTTTTATTTTAGTATATGAAATAAATTAGTTCTAAGAATGACCTCATACCGTAACACAAAAAAAGTTAATAAATAATTGAAATATTACCGACAATAAAAACACAAAAAAGTACGATAACAGTTAGAAAGGGAACAAAAATGTAATTCTCATTCCATTATAAATCGGTAGAGGTTTCAAGGCCAGCCATCATGAGATCTATCTTTATGCCTCATCTCAAAGAATATATTAATATTTCTCTCGGTGAAATACTATTTCTATGTTAACACCTTCCAACGTGGCAATATTGCGCAAGGGAGGTTCTGTATCTTTCGAAAAATTTATAGGGCGACTTTTAAACCTTAAAGTTGCAGGAAGGATCGGCAGGAGTTTGCCCAGAGGTTTATGGCTAGGGCACAGATGTGATGGCTTCCTGCAGAGGTTTTTCAACAAGTCGCTAACATACATTTTCCAGTTTTATCTAACTCGATATTTTAGACCAGGCTAAACTATTTAAAAAGATAATATTGCATTTTCGACTTTTGCATTAAATTAGAAAATAATTTATCACTTGACATTAATACTATAATTATGTTTAAATATTTTCCGACTAATGTATCCGACATTCTTCGAGGTTTTGACCTCATTATGATAGGAACGCGACAGTCTTTCAAAAAAGCCTTAATGTTTGCTTAACATTTAAAAATTTTAAAGGCTGACCTCATTCCTCGGAGGTTGGAAATTCCTACAATTTCAAAAAAGAAAAAGTCACCAAGTCAAACAGTGTAAAAAATAAATGTGTACCCGAGCGGTAAGTGATGAAACCATTCGAAAAGGATTTACAGAAACAGTTTTAAAAACAGGTGTCAAGCCTCACGCGCTTATCAGATAACCTTGAATTTCGAAACCCACTATTAAATCGCATAAGGATCCTGTCTTTTTTTTTTAATTTTTTTTCTGTACTATTTTGATAACTTTCTAACCAGACTATCCTTCCATCCATTGATATTGAAATATTCTCATTAAGTATTAGCATATTTTTAATTAAGCAATCGCTTTTTGGCATATTTCGTAAATTTGTGATCCATTTGACAAACTCCGCACAGGACTAGTATGAATTCGTGAGTGGAGAAGTCTTCCAATGAACACACTCCTGACGTAGTACATCCACCGAATGTAGCAGATCCCTGTTCCAGAGGCATTCCTGTCTTCTTGTCGAATTCCAGCTAGTGAGTCATGAAAATTTGTATACTGCTTTTTATTATGTTAATCACAAATGTTAAGTCCAGGTCCTTTGATGACTTGTTTGTGATTTATTAGAAGGACTTTAATTGAAAGATTTTCAAAGTTGTCACATATGATTACCAAGTCCCAAATATTTTGTTTGTGTTCGTTTAGGTAAAGGAATATTTTCAAGTGTTAGTCGATATCAGTCTAAACGTCCCAGTGTAAATGTAACCTGATTCGACTTTTGTGTCCTAATTTTTGTTCCTCATTTATCAAACTAATTTTTCAATAGATTTAAGTGAGTTCGTACACTGTGAGAAGCTGTGTGGTTGAGTTAGCATCCGTTGAAAGTATTGCACTGTCCCATAATTTGCGGGCAGTAATCATTAAATCATATTTAAAGAAGACTAAATTTTAATATAAGCGTTCTATATTTACCATGTATGAATTCTCTACAAGACTGCATCATGCCAATTTAATGTAATATAACACCACAATTAATAGCAGTATATTAATTAAATAAATATCTTATTAAAAAAATCAATATTTTTAGAATTTTGTTTAGATTAGTATTTTAATTTATATGTGCTTTTTTTAATTTATTTATATTTTACTATAATTGAAAACACTGCTGAAAATCTCAACAAAAACACTATCAAATACAGGAACCTAAACCCAATGTAAGTGATAAGTATTTATTCACTACGTTCCAATTTTGCTCTTTGATTATATGTCACCTACCATTAATAAAAATCTCTGAAATTTTTTTAACCCTGCAATAATTAACAAAGATTAACACAAATAAACGGGTGAATAAATGATTATAGTAGTAATAGGTTTATAGTAACACTGTTCAATAATTATGAACTCAAAAAAAAAAAATTACCCACAAGCAGATCATAATTGTAATCATTCAATAGATTTTTTATAAAAAGTATTGTTATCAAAAGGATATTATGAAAATTATTTTTAACATTTAGATTTAATCCACGATAAAAATAAGTTCATATGTAAAAAGCAATAATATACACATAGAAAACTAAATATACTACATTTATTCCAATAATAATTAAAATGAGTTAATTTCCAATTTAAAAAAAAAAAGCCAAATCAGTTTTGATCTAGATAATTAGAACAATGACGCTTTTGTTCTTTTATATTTCGACAAACCAATTTCATGATTTGATTTAGACTTTATTTTATAGAGAGAAGGGATGCCTATACAAGAATAGATTTGTATTAAAAAAAAAACACCATTATCAAAATTAAACCGAAAAGAGGAAAGTAGAAAAATAATAGATGACTAATTAGAAGTCATTATATAGCAATTATGGACAGTAGCCAAACGAAATATCACAAAAATAAATATCTAGTAAACAGTATAACATCCGAACCGTTCTACTATATTGTAACTGATACAGTAGAAACAATTATAATAAATAAATACATTTATAGAAGCAATTTCATATCTCTAAGGGGGGAAGGAATAATTTAGTTATATATTTTTTTTTTTCATACCCTCCTGTAATGATGTTAATGAATATTTGGTACATACATATAGGAGGTATGCTATATGTATGGCTGGGTGTTAAGGATACCTTGGATTGCCTTTTGGCATTATAAGGAATAATTTAGTTATAAATAAAATCTGTTTTCTAAAAATACAGTCACTAAATCCACATTAACGGGAGTTGATATTTTTTTTAATATTTGGATTTAAATAAATAAGTTAATTTTTATAATTAATTTTACCTCGCTTGCGAACTATGTAATATAAAATTGTTAAAATATTTCCTTAAGATCGGTTGACCTCTGATGTGACGCCTAATGATGTGGATTATGCCGAACAAAGAAAATATTCCTCACGCAAGAAGTTTTAACTAGGTTAGATTTAACGTTTTTGACGTCTTTCGATTCTGGGCCAACAACATTATTAAATAAATAATGGGAAAAGAAAAGGAAAAATAAATTATATAATATAATGGAGGTCTGTAAAATAAAATTTAATAAGGTCTAACAGAGGAATCGTTGGAAGACAGGGCCATCATTATTTTACTTCAAAAAGAATATCGACGAAAAGTCAAAATAGTTTTAATGTAAAAAAATAAAAGAGCCAGTTAGATGCGTTATTAATGTAAAAAGTATTTGATAAAAAATAACAAATTACTTCAAAGTTTTAATGGGAAAAAATTGAGAAAGTGGGTGTAGCTCTCCTTAAAAAAAATGCACGCTTTTTCAGTGCATAATTTAAGATCAATAGGGTATTAATTTTTTCTTGTTTTTTTTTACTTGCGGTTACTTATACATTAAATATAAAGAAAGCAAGTGTTGCCACCATACAAATTTCTAATCCAAGTTTTCAACTCGAAATCAAAGTTTTAAGGTTCACGCAATCCAAAAAACCAACTCGCAAAATATTTTTCGTGCATAAACAACCGAAGCTGAAATTATATACTAGTGTTAGACGTGTATATATCTGGTTCATTTTTTTTTTTTTTATTTAATATGCAATATTTTGTTAATTATCAAGTAAAATAATTGTGTGAAAACCTTGCCTAACCAGCATTATTGCATTAATTCTAAATGCCAAATGGTAAAAAAAAAAAAAAAAAATACGAATAATAAAAAATTATAAAATTAATTAATTAAGAATCTTTCAATTGTAATAGATAGAATATCTCTTGGCTTTAGAATTATAGGCCATAATACGTGAGTGACTACGGGTTCCAGATAAACTATAAATGAGTCGTAAATCTCGGAAGATTATATGCAATTATAAAACTAAAGACTTGTGATTTCATAAAGACTATCTCTCATTACGTTTACATTTTACTCCTTGTTAATTAAATGCTATAAAACGTTAGATTTAATTTTAAAAACCTCCTATTTAATTGGTATTAATAAGAAAAAGGGGGAAGGGGAGGTTTTCCACAGCCGATCGAATATTCAATATCTGTAATTTAACATAAGTATAAAACACTATTTTCAAAAATTCGATTATATATATTATATAAACATACACATATTCAAATATATAGAGTCCATAAGTTATATTGTAATATGGAAGTTTAATATCCTGACGTTTCGTTTGAGTTGAGTAATGTGAAACTGTCACGCATAATAGTGAATGGATCCACAAAGGATCAATAGTGAGGAAGTAGAATTTAAACTCTGTTTTTCACAGTATTCATTGATTATTTAACATAAAAAAAAAAAATAGAAAACTATTATAAAATAGGTATTTCCCAATATCAATTTAAAATAATCCATTACTTACTATCCGTTATCACAAATCAGACTTTTCTAAAAGGGTATAATTTAAAAAATAATTCTGCTTTGGAGGCGGTGGTTTGGCACTAATGCAGTATTCTGCTACTGCTCCATTAGGATTTAATTCCATTTTGCTGTTGCACGCCATATCAAACCGATCTTCTGTTTAAGGTTCAATTCTGGTTTTTCGTTTCTTTTTTTTTTCTATTATTTTTTATTTCATTTTAATTTATTCGATTTTATTTATATTTATTATTATTTTGTAGTCGAATTTAAAAGATTAAATAATAGATTTCAGATAGGTATGATACTGATATAAGTGCATACATATATACATCTATAATGTAATATAAAATAAAATTAAATAGAGCTAAACACAAATTAAATATTTTTGATAACGATCATATTTAATATTACTTCGTAAACGAATTTTTTATAAATTTTATTATTAAATTTATTTATTTTTTTTAAAGTTATTTACTTGTTTTTAGAAATAAACATTAGTAAGATTAATTCCGTTAAATTTAAATAAAAACCATTTTGGAATATATTGCCGAAATATATTTCAATAATATGCATTATATAATAAGATTTATTAATTAGAATTATTGTAAGCGATATTATTCAATTACTAAATTAATATTATCAGTCATCCAAATAATAAATACAGATTGAAAATCATTTGGACAACAATCATTTTTCGTAAAACTACATAGAAAAAATTATAAATAAAACTGTAATATCCTAAGCAAAAGAGAATTTTTTTTCATGATTAATTATTGTTAATAATTTAAAAGACATCGAAAAAAATGGAAAATATTTTTTTTTGTTTTAATAAATTTTTTTGAATCAGAAAATCCAGAATGAAAACCAGCGTTCTTCCAGGGGTTTAAATGTGAAAAAATAGGATTTTGAGAATTTAATTTATTATATCGCATTATAGCTCCCTGGAATAATTTTTTTCATTCTGACTCCATTGATATCAATAACTCATTAAAAAAAATATAATTTACCTCTATATTTCATCCTGACACTTTAATTATTGAAATAATAACGAAAATTATTTTTTTTTTGTTTCTCGGGGTTTTAGAAATATCACGATGACGTCAATTAATTTATTTTTTCTCATTCTAACTCCCTGAAAGAAGGATTCCATATTGAATCCATTTATATTCATAAGTCAATTTAAAAAAAAATCTTAATTAATACATAGGTTTAAACTTATAAACGTTAAACTTAGTTAAGTCACCGAAAATTTCGTTTGGGTGAAAAATCAAGAAACATGTTCTCCACAAAAGATTAACATTTCATTCAATTATCAGCTTCGGATGATGACCTTTAATCCGCTTGTCAATTTAAATAAAACCTACAGCGTATTACAGGCACGATGTTCTAGCTATAAACCTAGCGATTTTTCACAAACTATAGGAGAAGAGTACTCACCCAGCTCTAAGGACCTCACAGGAACGGTGGCAGACAAGATGACGAACACGGACGAAAAGACGAAAGAGACGCGAACGGAAGACACGACAGACATCATCAGAGAGAGGCACTCATGGCTGTCCGATGCCCGAGCGGGGACTGGCAGGAGTTGAACCCCCTCCACCGCGCCACCTGTGGCAGTCCTCAGCCTTCTGCAACTGGAGGAAGAGGTTCAACAACCCACTACCGCCGAGATAGCACCCTTTACTTTTAACAAATTTTATCATTAAAATATTATTATACAATAAAAATAATTCTCGCTCTTGTGTTCTTCTAATTAAAAAAAAAAAGACAAAAACTTAATTTATAAACTGTATGCTTTAATTCTCACACCTTTTATTTGAGACTACAACCAGTTTATGTGACATATAACTTTTAAGATCAAGCTCCTCAATCTTCTACGTACGTTATTGGGCATTACCGTTGTTACATTCATAATATTTTAATTTATAAGGTAATCATTCATAGATGTTTCCTACGTTTTTATTAACAACTTGCATCTGTAGTATAGTACAAGAGCCTAAGAGGAAAAAAAATCAGTTATTTCACCCAAATTTTGATTATTTAAACGAAAATTATGTATAATTACTAACCAAAATTGATGAGTCTGCCAAGTATAGTTAAGGGAATATAAAGTGGCGGCTGTTTCAAAACGTTAATAAAAAATTGCTTTCGGAGATCCATATCATTAAAACTTTAAACACTAGAAAAAGTACATTTACCGAAATGTGAGCCCTAAAAGAGGTTTTTACGTTAAATAGTTTCTGAGATACAGCTTTTTATAAAACAATATTTCATAAAAATTGTACTGAAAAATCAGTAGTCAGTGAATTTATTATGGTCCAATCTAAACCTCAGAAACTACAAGACATACAGATGTCTTTTAGTACTCGAATTAAAGCTAGTCTAATGTTCTATAAAGTAGTTTACCTTCGCAGGAGTAGTAACTTTTATGATATTTCCTTAAATAACAACATTTCATATGCAAATATCATGAGAATTACTAACCCTAGGAAAGTAAACTACTTTATAGTACATTAAATGGAGTGCGGTGTCCACGGGGTAAAGCGCGTCCTAACTCCCACGAGCGCGACCCGACTTCGAATCCAGCTGGACAGAAAATTGTTTTCTGTTACACTGTAGCCGCGAGTCAACTCCTGTGGGTTCTGGAGCCTTCCTGGGGTCCACCCAGCCTCTTTAATTGGGTACCCGATCATAATTCTGACCAAATCACCTCCTTGCACAACCGTTGGTCTAGTAACAGTACTTCTTTGCAAAGTATTGAACCCTTGACCCTCCATGGGTTGCAGCTGTACAGATTTTAATTTTTTTTTTTTAATAGTACACTAAACTATTTTTAATTTTATCTCTAGTAGACATCTGTATGTCCAATGGTTCCTGAAATATAGTTTTTGGCTGAAAGATTTGTGTGTAATTCTATCTTGCTATCCCAAACATATGTCATGCGTAGATTCAAACTGGTTGTGGTAGGTGTTAGGTTTAAACTTCTGCCTTGGTCTTAATTTCCATTGTTTTGAAAATCAGTGTTGAAAAAATCTTCTTAATAAAAGAAGAAAGTAACTTATTTAGAACATCAATAGCAGTTCTATTTTACCAGTTTTCTGATGCCTCTAGGGATTCACCGGTATCCAGTGACGCAAAGCAAGACAACAAACTAGTGGTTCTGAGTGTGCATAGAGTTTTTAATAGAAACATAGTTGTCTATTCTGAGCCTGATCGTAAAGGCATGTATCATTAAAGTCATGTAAGATTAAGATAAGTGATCTTGACCTCAACTGAAAAGTTGAGGAATGGTCATGAAAGTAAAATGAAGTGAGTACAAAATTATTTGTAATATGTACTAACGTTTAGACCTTCATTAGTATGAAATAAAACATGAAACAACTATAACAAAAACAAATATTAAATATAAATAAAGTGGGACTTTTTTTTCGTTATGAGGAATATAACATAAGAAACATAAAAGCATCTTGTGGTGGTATGTAAATATGTAAAAACAATGAAAGAATGGAATAACTATCTCATAAAAAGTAGTTATGATTGTAATCACAAATTTATATCAAATATAAGGAAAAAGATAAATATGAGTAAAAATAAATAATGAGAGATACATAACGAATTTTCCGCATACATAATAGAGATGCCCCTTAAGATACACATCATGTACCCTTCTCTCTCACCCCCACCTCCAGCAATATATTATACATCACTACATCACTACATATACA
The DNA here is from genome assembly GCF_000696795.3 of Halyomorpha halys. Classification (NCBI taxonomy): domain Eukaryota; kingdom Metazoa; phylum Arthropoda; class Insecta; order Hemiptera; family Pentatomidae; genus Halyomorpha; species Halyomorpha halys. The sequence continues at coordinate 1,884,377 of NW_027115705.1, read as the reverse complement.
CAATTTATTTCTGAAAGGAATAAAACATTTTGAATCTAGAACAGCGGTATTAGTAAATAAATTACTAAAAGAAAATTTAAATAACACAATACGGTTGATCTTCACTTATCAATAATTGTTTGTCGCATTTTAATTAGGTAAATATTAGTAATAAGTTATTATTACGAGTTGTTGATCTGGCAATTTATGTATTTACTGTACTTAGTAAACTGTAAATTTACCTTTATAGCAACAATTTTTTTTATAGACGTTATGGAAAAGGAGATTTTTATTCCCATTGAAATACCATCAGGAATTATCTTATTTGAAACATAAGATAATCATCAAGGATTTAACACGAAGGATTCATTTTAATTGAAAACGGTAAACATTTTACGTATTTTTATTTGGCATGTATGTCCCAGTAGGCATGTTTTTAGTTATGTAAGTTTAGAGCAAACGTCAAGAGAATACCGGACCAATCCGAAAAGATTGGGAGTTTTAAATGATTCAGTCTAGTTCTTATTTTAAAATATTCCCTTATCCTGATGAATTACAAAATAGCGGATATCTTCAACAGGGATAAGAAAAATATTATAAAGAACACTGTTGGATGGGATATTGTAAATGTACGAAAAAGGGTTAAAAATATTTGTTTTGGGATGAATTTGAATTTTATATGCAGTAAATATGTGATGTTATTCACAATAAAGTTCTACTAATGTTACTGTACGATTTTTTTTTGTATTTACAGACCTTGTGAACCCTAAATAAGTCTTAAATAAATTGTTATTATTAACAATAGATAAAGAGAGAGGCAGGAGGGGGCTGCTGCCTCCCCCCCCCTTGGAGTAAAAAAATTATTTATATTTTACTAACTGTAATAACTAATAAAACACTCCGACAATTTTGGTTTTATTCTTCTTTTCCGTGCTGAAATTCCACAACCTGATTGACTATGGATTGCTCTCCCCTAGTTTTAATCAACCTAGTACGCCCTTCCAGATTGGCCCTTAGATAATACCACATTTTCTGGTTTTTAACCAATTATTTGTAAATTGATAGAATATTTTCTTTTATTTATTATTGGTTTTTTAAGCGTTCACCAGAAAAATTATTTCATTCTTCATTATATTGTTAATGGACATTATTCCTTTTAAAATTTGTAAATATGGTCGTTATATGATTTGCTCTTTTTTTTTCATTTATCATTTTTTCTTTTTAAATTTGTTATTATTGGATGCTCCCTTTTGATTTAGTATTTTTTTAATTTTTATAATTTTATAGTTATTTGTTTTTTATTATTATTCTGAAGAGAGTGCGAGAATATTATTATTATTATTAATTCCTATTATATATTTTTAAAATTAAAGTCCCATTACATTAAATAATTTAATAATAAATGAAATGGCCCTCTTCCACTCTTTCGGAGAAAAATAAATTTATTCACAGATTCCCACTGTTTTAGGAATTTAAACTCAACCTGTTTTCTTATATCAATTAATTTATGTTACGTAATTCTAATCCATAACATTGCACCTGTAACTTCTTGTAATTTTCACACATCTGCCTCATCAATTTTAGCAGAGACGACCCCCTAACCAGTACGGACTGCAACGCGGCGACAGAAGCTGCATGTTCCCAACACCAGTTGGGATTTATTCATCCGGGAGCTATAGGCTACAAGGAGCGAGGTGGATCCTCTATCGCTGCAGTGTCTGCTTACTGCCCACAACTGCATTCCCGGTACTACCGCTAGGCTGGCGGGCCGAATGGGTGAGCTAACATAACTTCGGCGAGAGTTACCTCGGTGAAGACATGCATTCGATTAAACAGCAATACATTAAATACATCTGAAGATAGTAATATAAGGCGATAATGGCAATGTATAATCCTGACAGAGAATATAGAAATAAAGAAAAGCAAGGACCATGGAATTCTGATTTAGCACTTGATTATTCAAAAATATTGTTCAAAATGATAACCCCCTGTTGCATTCTTTATTTTAGAGACAAAACATTATAACTCCGGCTGAATATGAGAATTCTTAAAAATCCTATCGGTGTAGGAACTCTATGGAAATTTAAATTTCATAATTAATACATCTAGTTATAAAATTTTACTGTAGTTTACATACAATGTCTGTGGTCTATATATTACTGTCTGAATAATAAAAAAGCAGCATCATACAAATATCATCAGATATTTGATTATTTCTTCGCATCCTGAAATAATGTGAACAGAAATATTAATAGTTCTTTTTTATACTTCTATAAAGTTAAAAGAAAATATTTTTATTAGATTTCCATATTCACATTAACATATTTAAAAAATAATAAATATGAACATAAATTTCCTGGATGTAGAGATCACCAGCACTTGTTCGCTTGATTGATTACATACTCCTTTGATTAAGGGAAATTCATTATCCGCTTTTATGCCTATTATTATAAAATCTATTTTCATTTACTCAATGGATTGTAATAAAATATAATGAAATGAGATTAAGTATTATGGAAAATAAAGAGGACGACGGTAGCAGTGTCATCATGCGCCTGTCTACGAACCGTTGTTAGTTCGAGTCCTCAGCCCTACCCGGGATTTTTTCAAGCATATTATACAATACTCATTCACTGCCTCCCCTAGGTCATTTGTGAGGCTCGTTACCCTATGGGTTGCACTCACAAAAATAGGCGCGGAAGTGACGAACGTTACTCCCGATGTATTTCAGTAGTACCTTGGGCTTCCACGGTCCGTCGTGCCTTAAAAAAGATATATGTGGAAAATACTTTTAAGACCAAGGAAGGATGAGATCGCAGCATTCAGAAGTTCCTCCTTTTGCGATATCGTGTCATGAAAACTTAATAAACACTGTACTGAAGGGTGAACATCCGAGATTTAGACCGAAACATAAGTGGGAGGATTGCATCAGATAAAACCTAATGGATTTAAATTTCAGTAGATGCATGTAGACAGTGACTGGTGGTATCGGCATCGATACTATATAGTGAGGAAAATATTACGATTTGAAAAATATCGAATCCGCGTTTTCAATGGAAATACAAATTTTAAGATTCTTAATAACTTTAAGGGTAATATAAGCAAGTCTCCCTAATTGTTTTGTATGTGTGTGGTGAGAACAGCCTAGCTCAAGAAAGAAGAAACGTACGAAAATTAAATTACTTATTTAAAGCTGCCTTAGAAGTTATAGCAACGTTTTCGATAAAAAATCAACGTACCAGAAGTTTCACTGTGCATTATCGATAATTTTATAATTTCCTTAAAGAGAAAAGATGAAACCTTTTTTATTTTTTAATAAGTAAGGGAAACCGGGAACATTTTATATGTCGTTTTGGAGAATAATAGAGAGAGGGAGGAAATGTTGTAGGCCCCTGGGGTATAAATAAATATTGGATATCGATAACTGAAGTGGACCCAGTACCTGGCTACCTACGGTTGTGTTGGTTACGCTTCCTCCTCTTAGCTCGTACTGTTACAAACAACATACTCAATGGAAAACAAACAATTTCACAACCTCAGAGCTGTTTTGATTCAATAGTGCTCACGCGAATTGGATCCGAGGTTTACTAACACTTCAATTTAAAATTCTTTGGGACTGTCATCTAGGAAATATGAAAAATAAAATTATTAGATATATTATAAATTTAAACATCATTAAAACGATACTAAAATCTATCCATCATGTGGTAAGGCTAGGTACAAAATGGAAGATACGAAATTAATTATTGAAGCGTGTCCTGCTGTATAGTTTTTCCATCATTTGGACTTCACACATCCTCCTTTATGACATATGCGGTAAAACGAAGAAAGGAGATTAACTCTGTAAAAACTGTCATAAATTAATGTGCAAAAAAACAAACTCCATTTATAATCTTAACACTTTCTTGAGACTTGTCAATATTATTCAAATAAATAAAAAAAAAATTATCCATTTTAGTCTCAAAACATCTTTTATTGTCATCATAACAATAAGTTCGTAAAGGAGTTTCATATCAATAATTTTTTTTTATCGCTTTTAGTCATAAAACATTTCCGGCCACTTGCCGGACTCGTTCCCCCCACCAAATACCAATACTAATACCCATAAATATATATAAATAAATAGAATAATTATTCATAACGAGTACAGTAATAAATGTTATTAATGATTATTATATTCATATTATTTTAGTTTACTTCTCTATATTGTTCTTATATATAACTCTCTATGTATATTCTTAGTATTATGTGTATATATGAAAATGTTTAAAATACATGATACTTTACAACGTTTATATAAAGCTCTAATAGCAGAGAGGGGCAAAACATTGGTTACTAATAAATCGTTATTTCAGTTATTTTATGTACCTTTCCATAGTTAATAATCAATTAAATGCGGTTTTATAGTAATGTTCCAATATTATTTTTTGTATTTTCAAGTCTTTAAGAATAACTAAGGCATATTTATATAATTTTATATTCGTCTTGAATTTTATTTCATTATTATTTTAATAATTTCATGATTTTATAAAAATTTAAGTTCCTGTTACAATTAACATAATGAATTACTTATTAACTGTTTTCTATTTCATTTCAATTTTTAGTTTTCTACTTTTTTTATAACATTACTAATTTATTATTATTTATAATGTAAGTTTACACTATAATACATAATGTTACATTAGTAACATAACATATAAGTTTCATTTTCCCAGAATATTATTTAACCAGAAAAATAAATTTTGTTAATGGAAAATACCTTATCTATTAAATAAATGAAATTACGTCGATTCTGATAATTCAAGTTTTGAAATATAAATAATAGAAGGAGGAATAAGTTTGAAAATATAGACAATAATGTCCCTTTTCAAGGGATTAAGGTATTTAAATTGTAAACGTGGACTTGTATTAAAGCATCGGTTCCCGAAGTCTAGGGCGCCTAAGCAAATAGCAATTTTCAAAATATTACATGAAAAAATCAATTAATATAAAATTAAAACAGCAAACACAGTAAATTCAAGAATTTATTTTTCACTGTTTTTTTTTTCTCATTTTCCTACGTTATCAACAGTTATAAGGATAATTTTGGCCAGGTGCCAAAAAGTATTTTTAACCCAACAAGGTGCCATGAACTCTTTTAAGCCCAAAAAGAGTGCTATAGCGAAACGTTTGAGGACCTCTATATTAGAGAATGTTAAAGATTTGTGTTTGTACTGAGTTCAGTAATGGGGAGCATGTATACATTTCTTGATAATTATGAGAATATAGTTGACCGTAGATAATATTTATCAGAAGATGATTGGGGGTGCGGTCATTAAATAACACAAATAAGTTGAGAGAACTTATTACTGTTATTTACTGAGCGCATCCCCCAACCATCTTGTCATATATATATATATTTGTTGGTTTCAACAACAACCCTCTTATTTTTTTGGAGGATCCTCATTATGATTATTTAATTTTTTTTTGTTTCTTGTATTCTTCAATTATATATTAATTATTTTAAAATTATTTACTTGAATTAATTAAATTATTTAATAATTATAACATTGTAAATTGTTAGGTTTGTCTTTTCAGAATGGAACTAAACCCTCTTTATTATCAATTGTTTAAAGAAAATATAATTTTTATAATATAACTATGTAAGACAACAGGCCGATCTAGTAACAAGGAGATATATTTAAAAAAATAATAATAATAATAATAAATGGCCTGGTGGAGATAGATAAAAAAAATAGACAAACAAAACAGATAAATATAGCTTAAACATGTGGTAAATCTAATTTTAAAACAATCATGGAAAGAACTGCATGTAAAAATCAATTATAAACAGTGTGAGTGATCCTTGTATTTTTTATCACAAATAACACCAAATGACTTTTAAATGGGAAAAGCAACTGGCCACAAAAATAAAACAAATGAAGGCGTTCACAAAACAAAAAAAAAATATCTGAAACTCTCAAACGACTTCCTCTAACATAAACACGGAAACATTTGGTTCTTTTTTACCCGTCGGTTAAAAAGGCTGTCAATTCGAATTTATCTAACCACAAAAGCCTGGACTTCTAAATGCTTGAATAATAGGAACAGTTCTTTCTTTAAAAGACAACAGTGGAGCCTGTTGTTCATGAGGTGCATTGGAAGGAAATAAAAAAGTTGAATGAAATACACAATTAATGATATAAACTTTCACATACATTACTAACACACAAAAATTATCCAAATATAGATATATTAATATTTTCGAGTGTGAAATAGTTTAATAAACATCTGAGTTTTTAATTACTATTATAAATCAGAAGATCCCGTAGGCATTTTCTTTTCAAACCCCTCATAGAGTTATCAGATATTGTTTAACATGAAAGGTTAAGAACTAGTAGGGTTTTGTGTGTGAGAAATTTGTAATTTAAAGAGGTGTATATATTTCGGGCTAAATCTAAAACAAATAGGATGTTGAAGGTCTTTATGAATAAGTTCTTTTGTGGAACAGAAGATAGTAATAATTATCTGAATAGTATGGATTATCTGAGTTTTAAAATATTTAAAAGGAATATAATTTAAAAGTAATGACATAGACGGTAAACGTATAAATATTTTTTCGTCTTATTCATAATTTAAGTTTAGTTTCGATAATTAAATAACATTTTGCACATCCACAATTAAAGGAAGCATACTACCAAAATAAAGTTTCAGAAAACTTCATTTTATTTTTTTTAAATTTCTCTTTGTTATTAGATCGGCCTGGTATCGTAGATAATTATAATAACAATTAAATTTGCTGTTAACAATAGATAATGCAGGAGGTTAGGTTCCATGCTGAAAAAACAAACCTAACAATTTACAATGTTGTAATGATCGAATAATTTTAATTAACACAAAAAAACAATTTAAAAAAATAAGAAATAGTAATAATTAATATATAATTGGAGAATAAAGAAACAAAAATTAATGGAATACAAATTAAATAATCATAATGAAACCTTCCCAAAAAAAAGAGAGTTTGTTGTTAAAACCAACAAATGTATACGTGTTCTCCTTTATTGAACTCAATACAAGCCCAAATCTCTAACATTCTCTAATATAGAGGTCCCCAAATGTTTTGCCACGACACTCTTTTAGGACTAAAAACATTTCATGGCACCTTTGTTAGGTTTAAAAACAATTCTCGGCACTCAGCGAAAAAAATATGAAAATTTTACCAAAATTATTATGAGAACGTAGGAAAAGTAGAAAAAAAACAGTGAAAACTAAATACTGGAATGTACTGCATGTTTGCTGCTTTAATTTTCAATTTTCACTTCTTTTTTTTATAATATTTTGGGAAAGTAGTATTTGCTTAGGTCACCGATGCTCTAATCCAATTCTCACGTCTACGTTTACAATTTAAATATCTTTTAAATAACAAACCCTTGAAATTGGACTTTATTTTCAATATTTTCCAATTTATTCCTCCTAATATTTATATTACTGATTCACTCATCTGATAAAGGTTCTAGTACCTGATTTATAAAGGCTAACATAAACATCTTCTCATAAATATTATCTGCGGCAAACTATATTCTCATCATTATTAACAAATGTATACATGCTCTATTACCATTACTAAACACAAAGCCCTAACATTCTATAATATAAAGGTCCCTAAACGTTTCGCTATAGCACTGTTTTTGGGCTAAAAAAATTCCATGACACCCTTATTGGGTAAAAAAAATCTTTTTGGCACCTGGCTAAAAATATGTCGCCAAAATTGTCCTTGACGCTGTCGATAACGTGGAAAATGAGAAAAAAAACAGTGCAAATTAAATGCTGAAATGTATTTGCTGTTTTATTTAATTATACATTTATTTTTTCTTGTAATGTTTTGGAACAGTACTATTTGCTTAGGTCATCCTAGACTTTGGGAACCGATGCTCTAATCCAATTCTCACGTCTACGTTTACAATTTAACTATCTTAAACCCTTGAAATTGGACTTTATTTTCAATATTTTCATATTTATTCCTCCTAATATTTATATTACTGATTCACTCATCTGATAAAGGTTCTAGTACCTGATTTATAAAGGCTAAGTGTGCCTCCCTTCTCCCCCCCCTTATTTACATACTTAAAATTAAAATTCCTTTACCTAGCGGTTTACTTTATTCTTTCAAATACAGCTGAAAATTCTTCCCTGAAATAAGAGTTACAGCGCAGAGGGGATGTGAACATCCTAAACTCTCAGAACATTAAAATTTACGATCTGCCTTTGTTTCTTACCTGCCTGTTCAAAGAATAAATTTTTTTTTTCCCTTGATTCACTAACACGAAAGATATACAACAATTTATTGTTTTGCACCTGCTTTAATTAAATAATTAAAAGGTGAAGGCATAATTCAACTCTGATAATATAAAAAGGTTTTATTACATCTCATTGCTTAGCACAAATACTTTAAAACACTTCGAGCTGCTACTGCGAATACCTAAAGACCACTGAGAACTTTTAGTTAATTGGTAAAATGATCACGTAATTACAAAACGTTTGAAGGAGTCTTTCCCTTACTTTTATAGTGATATAAATGGCTTTGGTCACGCGAAGCTTTTGAGCATTCCAACACGATATTTCACATTCCACCGGTCTAGGGTTCAAAAACCGACAATCACTTTTATTAACTGTGTTGATGTACACTAACGACAACAGTCCACAGTACATTATATTCTTCAAATATTTTAAATTTTATTATCTCATAGAATTATTACAGATTAACGGGAAAATAAAAGAAATAATAATGCAAAATTATTGTTTATAATGTGTATTATGTTGAATCATACATTACTGACGGTTTTGGTGCTAAGTAATTCACTTTCTTTACTCCTTAACGAATAGTATTGCCCCACTAACGTTAATAGTTTTACGTATCTCAGTGTGGTACACTGATGGTTGTGAAAGGCACATAAGACTGGGAGAAATAGAGGAAAAATTTACCTCCCTATTTATGGATACGAAATTCAGTTGAAAGATTGACAGTTGTAGAAAATTTTATAGTATTTTTCCTCCTTATCCTATTATTTTAAGTTAAATTTTATGACTAGATTACTTCTTCTCGAAAGGTAAGTATAATTAACTTGTAAGTAGTATAATTACTTGTAAAGGTAAGTGTGGTCATAAAGTTGCCCGGATTATATATGTGATTAAAAAATAAATTAATAATTAATCTGTTCTTAAAATGAAAATACTGACCTCATTTGTGGTCTTAAGAAATCTAATCTAATAATTTTATATTTTCCAACTGCCTTAAATTTTTAACATACTCTCAAAAGATAAAACTACTAATATATAAATAATTTGGGTTTATTTTAGCCTAGATTCATTTTTTTTTTTTAGATAGATAGATTTAAATCTGTACAGCTACAACCCATGAAGTGTCAGGGGTTCAGTACTTTGTAAAGAAGAATTGATTACTAGACCAACGGCTGTACAAGGAGGTATTTTGGTCAGAATCACGCTCGACCGCCAGAGTTTTACCCAGTTTAAGAGGCTGGGTGAGCCCCAGGAGGGCTTTGGACCAAAAGGAGTTGACTCACGGCTACAGTGTAAAAAATAGATAGATAAATTACTTTATTTATTGATAAGTATTACAATCTGTCACAAACTTGGACAATGAGTAATAGTGGAAATTAAAAACATTCATACAAAAAATTAAAAAATAGAAAAAATGAACATAATCAAACAATGTAAAATAAATTATATACAATATTTACAATCTCGACCTTACAATCCCTACAAGCCCACTCTATCCCCACTTATGAGGGGTAGAGCAGGGCCCTTCGAGATCCCAGCACAGCCCTCTCATCGCGTCACTGTTAATGAGCCAGTGGAGGCTGAGTAAGTGCACTAAAACCGCAATCCCTCTAGATTCATATAAAATAGGAAGTTCTATTTAATATATTTTATATTAATTTTTACTTTTATTTCAGAAGAGGATGTGTATTGAGTTTGAAAATAGAAACATTGATCTGTTTTTTATTTATAATTTTAATCATTGTAGTTTTTAGTAGTTCATTTCTTTGACCTTAAATCTTTCCAGCAATGGTTTCCCATATTTAATATGTATTTCGTAGACAAGTATTTGAAACAGCTTTAGTCTTCCAAACTACCCCCTAACATTTCTCCACTTTTAAAGATACAAATAATTAAATAGATATAAATACAGTTTAAACTATCTCCTGTATGAAAATCAAACAATGATGAAGTTAAAAAAATCTTCAAAAACACGCAAAATAACCCACTTTAAAAATTATTAAATATAAAATTTGTTTACTGAAACTTTGCTAATAATGATCGAATTAAGATCGCTGCGGGCCTTAATTAAAAACCCATATCATTCATTCTATACCTCTGAAGATAAGAACATTTTAGTTCATAGGTATAATTTTATTTGAAAAAAAATTAAATAAATAACTTGGCTTATTATATTGAAACAGAAGGAATCAACTGAAGAATTCTGTTTGGAAATCTTTTACAATACTATTATGTTGCCGAAAAGCTGAAAAGCAAAATTGTTAACCATAAAACAAAGATTGCCCTATACAAAACACTGATCGATACAAGACCGGAACAGATGGAACTTGGAGATTGACCTAGCCAAGCTTTAAGCTTTTGTCGTGTCAATAAAAGAAGAAAAAATATATCTTTGTCAAGTGGCAACATTTGCAACAGATAACAATAACATGAAAAACTCAACTCAGAATGTACTTAATGAAAATGTACTTCTTACAAGTCTTCAAGCTATTATGTAATTATTTCAATGAAATATATCTTCCGAAGATCATTTATTGATTTAAATCACAATTTCACTAAAAAATTATATTTTTCCATAAAAATCTCAACCTGATCAATATTTCTGAAAATTTAATTTCCGAAATACAATAACAAATATTTCTCTAATGCAAAGAAATCACAATTACATTGGAGGAAGCTAGTTCAATGACTTATCCTACGATTTAAATACAGAAATTTATAAAAATACATTGAAAAACTATCTTGAAGAATATACAATAAATAATAAACAAATAATGAAGATAAAATTAATGTAATTTTTAGGTGTGGAAATAGTACCTACCATAAGAGAGTGCATGTGTATAATCAAAATGTATCAAATTTTAATTATCAATCTTCTGATGTAGCAAACTGAGTTTATCAAAGAACATTAAACAATTGAAATAGTTTAGTGCTTATCTTGCTGCTTGGTCGTGTGCTACTCATTAATGGGTAGTAATTTCATTTAGTAATTTAATATTTAATATAATTTTGAAATGAAGTCTAATAAAAAAAATCTAAAAAGGTCTTAAAAAATAAATAAATAATTGTTAAAACATATATTTCACTTACAATTAAATAATTATTTTAAAAAAATCATAATACAGTGAAAATTTAAATATTGGAAAATTTAAGATTTTCTCTTCCCTACTAATTCTTGTAGTAACCACGACTGCATATCATTAAAAGTAGAAAACAAAATAATAGTTTTTATTAAAAAATAATAATAATAGAACTAACAAAATTTAAAAAAAAAATACAAAACGGTATCTATAAATAAAAATATAAATCGATATAATACAAAATTATAAAACAAAATAAATTATATTTTAATATATATATTTTAGTATACATAATTTATATAGTACATATAATTTATTTATACAAGACAAAAAAAATTAAATTTAAGTAAATAAATCCAATAGAACTCCTCTACACCCTATTCGTCTCCAGCACTCAAAGCACTAGATAATAGCTAACCAGATAGAATAACACGAAGTACGAAGCAATTAATGTTATATTCAATAGGTTGATATACAAGGTTGATTGTATTCGAAACCAATGTTTGTTTAAAATATCTCAGTCGCGCAATAAACCCAGAATCGATATGAGCCGAATGAAAGCTCCTCACAAAAGGCGAAGTGACGGAGTGTGAGTTAAATAAATACAAGGCTAGCCTGAAATAATATGAATTATATCCACCACCACGGTTGAGAGATTTCATTCGGGCCCGGGTCGAGTTGACGAAATTAAACGGGCATAAAGGTTAAATGGATCCGTTTAGAAGAGGGGAGAGGGGGTGAGTTGGAAGCTCAGCTCTCTAAATACAATAGAGCTCGCTAAACAGAAAGTTTGTCGCGCTAAGTTGGCGGGCCCCTCCAACTTGGTGGATCTGGAGGCAGCCAATCTCTCAGGTTACAAACTTGGATGGCATCTACTTTCCTCCATCTACTTAGACCACTTACCTGCGCCCCTGTTTGCACTCCTCTCGTCCTCGATATCTGTATAGGTTCCTTTTGTTAGGTCCACTTCCATTTGTTTGTTGACGTCTGCCCAGCACCGGGGGTAAAACATCGAAAAGCCGGAAGGCTATTCACTAGTGCCCTCTTAGGGTTAACTCTAAAAGCTTTTTACTTTTTATTAAAAATAAAAACCGACGAGAAAGATCTGAACTCCGGATTTTCTTTTTTCTCATTTTAACGAGATCTTAACTTCTTTCAAAAAAATAAACAAATTAAAAAAAAATTACTGTTTTTCAATTCCATTAAATTGACCATAATACTACTTGGTTATAACCAACAAATGCACTATTAATAAATGAATACTATTTGTAATTATTAAATGACCAATTAATTAAGTGTTCAGTAACTGTTAATTTTTAATGACTAACTGTTCAGTAGCTGTTCCTTACCGATACGAAATGTGATTTATTACATCAAGGGAAGAACAACCGCTGAAGGTTTTCGAAGTCAGGAAAGCGGCATCCTTAACGAAAAGGAAAAAAATTACAATATTTTCAAAATAAAGTCCTAACAATTGCAGTGAATGCTCCTTGGTTCATAAGAAATAGCCAATTGCATCGAGAATTACAAATAGAGTCGATAGAGGATTACATGAAGAAACGGTTCATGAAGTTCCACTCACAGTTATCGACAGTTAAAGGAGCAGTGACCTACAACTTGAAAGACAGAACCCCAGGCTGCTGCAGGACATTCTGTTATAAATTATATATTTACTAATTCTATTATTCACACTACTTCTATTTTTTTTTCTCTCTTTGTATTTTTTTTCAAATTAACTTGTTTTTTCTTACCCAGTAGAGGGCAATTGTTTGTTTTATTCGGTCTACGAATGTCGTTATTTTTGTTATTAATTTTACTTTACTCTTTTATTAAGAAGTATTATTTTTATTTATTTGTTTTTGCTTTTTTTTTTTTTTTAGTTATAACGTTGTACATAGTTAAGGGTGTCTTTTGTACGAGACTAACCCCCCTCCCATAATCTATTGTAAAAAAAAATGTAACAGTTATATTATGTAAGGCCTACCAGGCCAATCTGGCATTAAATAAATAAATAATAAAAAAGGTATTCGAAAATTAAGTATATTGTAAAATATTCGAACCGAAAAGAATTGAGCTAACCAGAGTATTTAGTTACACAATACAAAATGGAGGGAATATTTTTTTACGTTTTGCCTGCTCGCTTATGAAATATGGAGGGTTATCTATAGGTAGCCAAGCTACTCTTAACATGGTGGAAGGTTCAAAGTCTCATTTAGTGGGACCGCCATGAAATAAAATACAACTCATCCCCGGGCTGGATTTAAACCAGGGGCCTCTCAACTGTGTGTAGAACCTTTGGGTTCGCTGAGCTTTTATTATTATATGATTTTCTTTTTTATAAGTAGTACTAAAAGAAAGGAAATCATTACATATTTAATTTCAATTAAAACACAATTTTCTATATTTACTCTTCACATACGTTTTGTTCCTCAGCCACTATCAAGGAGACTTCTAAATTTGATGAATCCAAGTTTTAAAAACTTGTTCGTACAAAATGTGATAGCTAATAAGCTTATAGTTAAGTATTTAAAGTTAATAAAATACGAGTACAAATTATGTAAGCCGGGGAAGAAAGGGGACCTACCGGAGCATTATCGTCCGATCAGCCTCCTCCCACACATTAGCAAAATCTTTGAGAGGCTGGTCCACCACCATCTCATGAACCATTGCATAGCTGAGGAAGTCATTCCACCGGAACAAACGGGTTTTCAACGGGGTGTTTCATGCGATCACCATCTTGCAAAGCTTCAGGCGTTCACCATCGAGCAGATGAGGAG
>NW_027115705.1:1845518-1869379 GCF_000696795.3 Halyomorpha halys | reverse complement strand
AGATCGTCCCTCCACCACGACCTGGGAGGTGGCAGAGCACGATTCCCTTAGTCGACGTCCTCGACGAGGGAAGGCCTTAGACTCTTCAAGTCTGAGGTCTAAATTTTCACCATACTACCAACGGAACGGCCCCTCCCCGTTCAAATAATCCACTAGCGTCAGACAACCAAGTAACAACCTTCAATGGACCCCTCACCTAACCTTATAATGCCAAAAGGCAATCCAAGGTATCATCACCCAGATATACATATAGCATACCTCCTATATGTATGTACCAGATATTCAATAACATCATTATAGGAGGGTATGAAAAAAAAAAAAAAAAAGTACAAATTATGAGAGAGTTGGGCATAATAGCCTGCAATAGAAATAAAAAATTACAACTTATTATTATATACAAGAAATCCCCTTGGTACCTGAGGTCAACGTTGAAGAAGAATGTAGGCAGTGAAAGAATAGTATCAAAAGAAATTATGTTTTAATTTAAGTACCTGCTCTCAAATAAAATAAAATAATATACATTACATTAATAATCTTATATTTATTTAATTTTAATTTCTAAAAAAGATTCTTCTTTCTTTATAATATCGAGCACTATTGAATTATTTCTCACATTAATTCTATTCCCTAAAGAACGGAACTGCCAACAAGTATTTCATTAGAGTCGGGAATCTTGGCACACATGAAATCCCCATGAAAGAACTACGACATAAAAAACATCTTTGTAGATAATCTGACTCCCTAAAGCAAAAATATAACTATACCATCTCTATCTAAACATGAATCATACAGTTGGCGTTAAGTACAACACTATAAATCCTCAAATATATAACATAAAGAATGCAACAAAACTCCTTTTCTATTTTATCTAAAATCACTTTCTATTAACTAACTTCTATCAACACTCATGCTCCAAAAAAATTATAAATAATCTTTATAAATTTCAACGACTTGACCAGGAAATTATTTGAGTACCTCAGTTACTAACACAGCCAGGTTCATTTTTCACAAACGGGTTTGTTTGCATTAGGTAGTTCATCCTTTATCCGATAATAGGCGTATTCATAACGTTATTTTAAGTGTAAACAGTTTTAATTTAAATTCAATGTTATATGTTAAATGTACAGGACCTTCTAGTGGATTTTCTGGACCACTGTTTTGTAACTTTATAATATTTAAGAAATCTTTCCTCCACCTCACTTGTTTTTTGTCCCCTCACCCTAGTATTTTTTATTCATTACTCCATTTTCATTTCTATGGATTACTTTATTAGAGTTTAAAAACTTCCAAAACAAAAACAACAAGAACTAAGAGCGACAAACCAATCTACATGACTGTAACAAGGCCTATTTAGACATACGAAGTTGAGCTTTGAGGCTCCGCTAAACCTTCGAATTCCTCTCGTATCCAATCCTCACAATCCGAAATCCTTCATAAAATCCTCAATGACCTTTGCTTTGTCACTAATAAAATCATCCATAAAGACCTTAATGTTCTATATATAACCGATCTACCCCGAACCGGATATCAATCCTTCCATTATAAACTCCCTAACCATCAAAACCCTCTAGCATCTAACCTTGCTTCTTCTTCTTCTATTCCTGACAATCCTCCGAGGTGCTTGAAAAGACGATGGTCTTGAGACTAGTGAAGAAATGTGATTAGAGTGCTACCAATGGTTAGTTTCTCTAGATGCCCGTATCACTCAATTTTGATCTTAGATCGAATTTACTAAATTTGTTTAATGTAAATACCGTTGTAAATAGCAATGAATAAGTAAATAAAAAATAGTAGGAACGATCTATTTTTTGTGTTATTGGAACCACCCCATTGAAACCATTAGTCATGGTAACGAGGGCTGGAAAATCGGTTCATCAAATAAATTAAACACAAGCAGGCAATCGGTGGGTGGCAATAAATCTCCCTGTCGAACACATCGAAACCTTCCACGGAGCTTGGGGTTATAACTTGATTACGTATCATCATTATCACTCCTAAATAGTAACGAAGTCAAGTCTACAACGTAAACATATTTTAACCGTCTCCTCATCCATGGTTATTTCTTTCAGGTCGAATTAAAACTCTAAATAGCAGCTGATCCTTCAATGTGTGAGGAAATTTTAATTCACTTTATTAATGAAAAATTGGTAACTATAAACAAGAGGGTGATAAATAATTATCGTAGGGAGATAAGAAAAAAAATATTTTTTTTTTTCAGGTTGAAAACACTTTACAGGACTCAGAATATTAATATAGACATATGATGTATCGTTAGAAAAATAAAAACTTCATAAAAAATAATTCTTTTTTTTTTAATCATTTATGTACAACTGTATAACATATATACAACAAGTAAATTTGCTGTAGGTGAGATAGTAACATGATACAAACATGTGGAGAATCTACCCATTGATAGAACTCCAATAACATTTCTAGAGGAGAATATCTCGAGGCCATCTTCTTTTCATACGCCTAGGAGGATTATTAGGTAATGAAGGAGAAGCCAGGTTAGAAACAAGTGGGTTTGGGTAGTTTGGAAGTTTTCCATGGAAGGAATGGTATCTGGTTTTGGCCACATCGGCAACATATGGGACATTGAGGTCATGATGGATGACTTGATTTGTGACAAAGTAAGGAGCGTTAAGGATTCTACGAAGGATTTTTGACGGTAAGGATTGGATTCGGAAGGAATTTGATGGTCAAAATAATTCTAACTTGGAAAGTCTCATAAGGCAATGGAGAATAAAAAAAACGGCTAAAACACATCAAATATAGCTATACACAGATAGGTTTTGTAATTTCCTTTAACCTATATAAAAGCTTTACAGTTGACAAGATAATTCCGCAAAATCATAGTATTTTCAATATTGATTCTATAGCAATTTTGCATTGAATAAATGATTAAACGAAAAATTTTAGTAAATTGTTACATTTCTGTATTACGTTAATTTTTTGCAATAAATACGGAAAAGTACTACTACAGTGAATAATATTAAAAATATCAGTGTTCTAAAACGAGCCAAAAATAGTTTACAATAAAATCTTTTTTTTTATTTTAGTTTACTGAAACCAAATCAAATTCTCTTTATTTTAAATATTCTTAAGCTTCTTCTATCATCTACTTTTTGATCTTCATTTTTTATTATTAATTTATTTTAATCTTATACATATTATTAGTATTTTATCAATATTTATTATTTGTTAAAACATAATATAGTGCTTTATAAGAGAGAATTTTTAAGATAGAAAAATGTTCTTTTTTTATTGTTAGATAGGTGCTTAAAAAAGCATCTTTTATCTATTTAAAGAAGCATTTATATTCTATTTTTTTTAACTTCATTCTTTTTACTCAGTTGTACTTTATTATTTTATTTTCTCAATTCTTCTTGTTTTGTTTTATGCTTTTTATTTTATTTTCTAAATAATTTTATATATATATTATCTTGTGTATAATTTTATAACAACAAATATCCACTTTTCACCTCTATAATTACTAATTTAACATTGTTTATGTTGCATATGTTGCTTTTTTGTTTATGCACAAATTATTTAAAATATAGGCCTCTTCTGTAGGTAGGGCTTATTACAGAGGAGAAAATATAAATATATATTTATTTAAAGTTCGTGTGTGGGCTTAGACAATTGGTGTAGATGAGTATAGATGTAAATTGCTTATAACTCAGATAATAGTTTAACTCTTGACGGCTTTACAGAGACATTTAGCCAATATGAGACTATATATAATTGACAGATCATAAATATCAGCTACAGATGTTACTGGAGAGCTAAGGATGTTAGACAGTAGGGAGGATAAGTGCTACATTATGTGAGCGTTAGGGAGAGATTTACTGTCGCCCCCTGACAGAGGACTGTCGCCCCAGTAAATATACGGTGGTTTCTCTACTCACTGATCCGTCTTTTGTTCTCCTAGAAGCTTCCGTATTGAGGGTTGTATGGTCCTTAATTCAATTTCGTTAAAATAATAAATCCAAGATGTAATGGTTGCAGTCACATTTTTAAAAATAATAATGAAATTTCAAAAGGATTTTTAGTTAACCGTTAATTGGGAAGAGTCACAAACGAATACCACCCAATTCTGGACTTTAATATTTTGTGTTATTCTTTAAAATCACAAGTTAGTTAACTTTGAAAAATTTGAATACTTGCATAGTAAGTACTATTTGATTCCATTGGGGTTGCTTTGGGAAGCACTGAAGCCTAGGGAGTATTGTTTCTTTTTATTCTCAATTTTTTTTTTTTTTATAAATTTTCTCAGAAAAGCCCCCGGCTACATATAAAATTTAACTTTATAAAGCAACTAGGAAAATCAATTGTAATCCTGCTTAGAATTCACAGATCACCCGATTTAATGGTTTAAAAAAATTGAAAGATCAAGGTAATGATGAAAAAAAAATGGATATAGAATGGAAAAAGTAAAGACTAACTAGTCTTGAAACACAACAAAAAAAAAAAATTAAGTAATATGTATCAATATTTCACAAAAATTTCAATATGTCACCTACTTGCTCGAAATGAAATTTTTAAACAGAAATATTTTGAAATTCTTGTTAAGATCATAATATAAAGTATATAGGCGCCGTAGATCACCTCCAATATTATGTTTAGAACAATCTATTTTTATAAAATCTAGCCATATTTCTAATAAAATGAACCTACAAATTGTAAAAATAAGTGATTTTTATCTGAATCTCAATGATGTAATCATAATATTGTTTAATTTAATTTTTACAGCAATAACATTTTTACTCCAGGTATTTATAAAATACCTTACTAAATTAAAAAAAAAAAAAAAGTACTTCTTTATTAATTCAATCTTTACAGTTTTGTTGAAGGGATTGCTAATAGATATTTAACAATTGACTAATTAGGGTAATTTGCGGACTGATATAAGTGACCTGGGCAGAATAGTCTGCATTAAGTTGTGACTCTAAAATTTTATTAAGGTATGATAATTTATTAATGATATTGTTATTTGCTTGGAATTGTTAAAGATCACATGAGTAATAAAAACTGTTTATGATGTTCAAAAAATGTTTTGAGACTAAAATGGAAAAATAAATAAATAAAAAAATGTATTTATTTAAACAATACAACATATTTTCAAGTTCAGTTTAGCGGGAGGCAGTTCCGATGGTGTTGACGATGAATATTATTATTTTATACATCGGTATATACTATTATAAACGATGGGTAAGCCAATGTACGATTAAAGTGTAGTTGATTTTACACAGATTATGTTTTTCATTTGTTCTTTTTTTTGCAAACGGTGACCACTAAAAACGTTTTAATATAATAGACAGAAATAAAGGCTAAGGGAACCAGAAGGATCCATGCAGTTACAACCTATCTTCTGCTCCTTACCTTTATAGACTGCCACGGTCAAATTATATGTCAGTAGGATCTTAAACAACCCTTTCATGGGCGCTTCGGTATGCACTTGTACATTTCGGTATCGATCAGTTCGTTTAATAATTGAAAACTAGAATTGTATCAGTTCGAAAATTATAATTATTTGATACATAATGATTTTAATTATTAAATTACTTTTATAAACTATATATCATTGATATAGTACAGCGAGAAGCCAGTAGAGAGCTCCCCTCACCTGATAGAGGGCTATTACAGAGACAATGACTGATTAGCATTTCCTATAGCCCTGTTAAATTAGCAGTTCTCTCTCCACTTTCCAATAAGCGGTGGCTGTCCCTCCTTCCATTCAGCAGCCCATCTTTGTTCTATGGTTCTCCTGTAGTAGCCGAGCTACAGGAAATTGAAATACTAAATTCAACCTCACACAGTTCAGCGGAAACTTTTTCTTACACCGCTCCCATTCAAGCTTATGCTTCAATGAGTTATTGGCAATTCACGGAGGGAGGCGGAGGGTAATGTTGGCCGAGTCAGTTTCCTGTACGCTTGTTCCGATTTCGAGCGTTTTTGTATTTAAAAATGATTCCAACAATCGCATTGCCGAAGGGCCTCTACGTGGCTTGTTTGACCCTCTTTAGAAATCCGATATAAATATTGGGTCTAATGCAATTGATATTATATTTATTTAGCTCTATACGATGCGAAACATGGCTCCTTACTTTATGAGAGACACGGACTTCTTAAAGTATTGAAAATGAAGTATTGCATACAAATTTGTACTGAAGAAGGATGAGTTAAAGGGGGAATTTAGAAGGCTACAGATAAATTCCGTGAACAGCACCCGATAAATACGATTCAGATGATAGCGTTACGGTGAATATAAAGGAGCTGGGGTTTAGTAATGTACTAAACCCCTAGTAATGTACTAAACCTGCAGAACTAGGGTTCTGGGGTTTAGTAATGTACGTATCATTAAACAAATTGATAAACACTAATCCAACAGGCAAATATCCGAGGAGTAGACAAAAACTTAGTGACGATATTACTATCTAATTGAGTAGATATATGTACACAGTGATTGGCATCGAACCTTCGGGATCGTTAATTCTTTTATTTTTGTATAAATATATTTGTTAATTTTTATATCTATTTGATATTTATTTATTTTTTTATATTTTTTTTATTCTTTTAAATATGAAAAAAAAATTATTAAAAGGGAAAGGATAGAAAAGGAAGAAAAAGAAAAAATGAAAACGAGGGATTAACAAAAAAAGATTAAATAAAGTATAGGAAGAAGAAAAAAAAAATCATCATAAAGAAAAAAAAAACATATTCTATTATTATACATTGTTACTTGTTTATATATTATTACTTGTTTACTTGCTATTCCTGTATATTATAAGATTAAAAAAAATATTCCGTTTTGATTCATTTTCATTAGATCCCAACCCAGTGAGGTTGGGCAGCACATGTTAGTTATTTTCATAAAGATTCTCCCCAATTATTTTCTAATAATTAGTAAATATTGGTTATCTAGTTTGCTTTCACTTAGTTCATTCTCAGTCCTTAGAGCTGTATCATAAATCAAAATATTTTTCAAATCTTGTAAGAAAGTTCCATCTATGCAATAAACGTTTTTACTTTTTTTTATTCTTCTTGTTTAAGTATAGTTCATAATTTAGTTTACATTAAGTATTTACATTTTTGTAAATAATTTTATTTGCCATATTGTATTAAGGTTTTCACCTTCATCACAGCTGATGAAAATTCCAGTTTATCATGTAAATGTATAAACGAAATATTCATCATAACTGCAAACTTGCTTATACGAACTTTAAATCCCTCAAATTTCTGTACATAAAATATGGTTGAACACAATCTTGTCACCAAGAAACTTTTCCAATAAATAAACTTTAAGCCTGAATCGATTAGGAAAATATTTAACCCAATTTCCTTCTAGTACTCAGTAAACTCTACGACGATTTCTAATATGTAAAACAACGAATTTCTACCAAATGAATTTTACAACAAAATCTAATTCTACCACGCGCAAACTAAAAAGAAAAAATACATTCCTCACATTTGTATTCAGGTATCGTCAAACAGACCATTCGCACTTTAGTAGTGACAACTAATTTCCGATCAGGACCTTCTGAATTTCAAAGCGATCATTTGCATTCTGTTGTATAATCTTTCTTGTTGCTGGTTGGATGGGTATTTCGATAAAAAAAAGAAAGGAAAACAGGAAGGAACCTCTTACATATGATTTTCAGATAGCGTCATTTGTCAAGAATTGTCAGCTTTCAAAGAACCGATTACTTATGTAATTTCCGAGAAGCACATTTATTTATTTCTTGTTAAAAAAAACCATATACATCTTGTTTTATTGCTTCCCAGTATAATGGTTTTTAGCCTAACAAGAACAAAGAATAATAATTAAATTTTAATTTTAAAGGTTAGCTATGATATAGAGCAGTAACCAAAAATACCATTTACTGCAATAAAATATTTCTTGATACATTATTATTAAATGTATTACTTTGTACGAATG
Source organism: Halyomorpha halys (assembly GCF_000696795.3). NCBI lineage: Eukaryota > Metazoa > Arthropoda > Insecta > Hemiptera > Pentatomidae > Halyomorpha > Halyomorpha halys. The sequence goes on along the minus strand of NW_027115705.1, from coordinate 1,861,440 downwards.
TTAAAGTTATTATCCCAAGTGTAAATTTTATTACTTACAAAGTCGATTTTATATATCATAGCAATATTGGAAACAAATTCTGCAAACGTGAACAGTTATTAACTTTATCAGTAGTTAATTTAGCTATTTCGATGAGACATTTTTAAAAAATTTATTTGTTGATATTTACAATTGTGTTACATGAAAACACATCTAGTAAATTTGATGTAAGTTTATAATGGAGAGATTCAGGCAGGTGGAGAAACTACCCACTGGTAGCACTCTAATAATATTTCTACATTAGAAGGTCTCGAAGTCATCTTTTTTTCAGGCAACACGGAGTATTGTTAGGAATGGAAGATAAAGTAAGATTGAAAACTGGTTGGTTTGGGTGGTTAGGAAGTTTATCATGGAAGGATTAATATCTGGTTCGGGCTAAGTCGGTTCCATACGGAACATTAAGGTCTTTATTGCATAGGATGATTTTATTTGTGGCAAAGTAAGGAGCATCACGGATTTTACGAAGGATTTTGGATTGGAAGGATTGGATACGAGTGGAATTCGAAGGTTTAGTGGAGCCCCAAAGCTCAATTCTATATGTCCATTGGCGTTATTACAGTCATGTAGATCATTATTTTGCAATGAATTGGAAGTTCAGACCGTTTGTCTAATACGTGCTGTAATAGTCGAAATCGACGTGCATTTTCCTTTCTTTAAGTCTGAAAGTGTGAAAGTTCCAAGTTAGTCGTTTGTACAGATGTAGCCCAAGGTAGCGGATTAGTTCTACAAGGATATTAGCAACATTATTGAAGTACACTATAGGGCAGTCGGTAGGTTTAGGTTTATGACGAAGGATGAAGGTGATTTCATAGGATTGTATTGGAGAGTTTGAGTTGCAATTAAAGGGTTATTATTAACTGCGAGCACAAATGTCATCGGCATACGTGGTGGGAATAGTGTTATGATAGGTTCAGATGTATGTAAGGTGTATAGAAGACTGTGCAGAGGATGGAACCGAGGATACTATCTTGAGGAACACCAGCGGACTGAGAATAGAGAGATGAATAGGAACCATTGTGGTTTACTTGGAATAATATATCAGTGAGAAAGGAACGGATAATGAGAAAGTATGTGGGAGATAGGAATTAACGGAGTTCGTAAATCAGTAGTGGGTGCCAGACTCGGCAGTTGAACTTAAAACGCGCTATTCGGTTGAAAACACATGATAGATTTTTAATGATCGCAATAATTCCATTACATGTTGTTTGTAATGCAGTCCCGGGTGCCAGACACGATCAAAAGCCAGGAAAATAAAAAAAATAAGGAAAATTTTTTTGAGTCTAGGTGTGTCCAACGTAACGCATGCTGAAATTTCGGAATTAGGTGAGTTCTTGCAATAAAAAAAATAACCAAATCTCAAACATTTTCCATTACGTTATTTTGATTTGGTTCAGCTGATGCGAGTGACCAGTCGTTCTCCAATATGAGGCTGATAAAAAAGAAATAAGAGTACATTTCTTCCCTCACAGATTCTCACTTGAAGAATTTATTAATCATATCAACTCCTGTTGAAGAGAAAAATGAGAATACTTTCTCCATTATCAGTCTGCAGTAATTTATACTTTATTTTTTTTACAACTTTTTGATTTTAATATTTTGACTGAACTTATACCTTTAAAAATATTTTTACGGCCGTGATTTTATATATAGATATCAATAATATCTTTACAATAAAAATTATATCCAATTTTTGAGTGGTTGAAATAACTTCATGTTAATTGAAATCAACAGTTAAGTGGTACATGATCACTCCTAACATAAATTTGTAAAATATAAATAATCCTTATTGACTGCTTTTATTTATTTATTTTTTTTGCAATTTCTCAAAATATAGGATGAGGGATAAATATTTTTTAACAACAATCGCCAATACTATCTAAAAATAATTATTATAAATTATTATTTGATTTTTAAAAAATGGACTAGTCTTAACTAATTCTCTCTCATTCTTTTTAATATTGTCTGTTGGATTGATCTTTATGCTTTTTATTAGCAACTTAATACAGTTTAGCTGGTAGCATAGATAGTCATAAAGGTTCATTTCTTAAATAATAATTTACTTAAAAAACAACAATCCACTATGAAAATAAACCTATTGTTGCTAAGGAAAGTAATGTAATTGCATATTTACTTAAAGAAATTAGTGATTAGTTTGTAAGGTTGGCGTCTACAAATATTTAAAAAAATTGGTGTAATAGGCGGCATCCTTCCAAACCCGAACAAAACTCAAGACTCTTTGACAATATATTAACTTATTTTCTATGTTTTCACGCACAGATGCAAGGAGCCTTCTATATGTTAGAATACACTGATGGATGGGAGGGAAAGTACTTGCACGGGCTGTAACCTGTAGCAGTATGTACCTGATAACAATATCAAGTTTCGACATTGACGTTAACTTTACTAAAAACCCATTATTATTTCTGAATATATTTCCAATGAAAGGGTTATTTTCGCATTTGGATTATTTCTTTAATTATTTTAATTTTAGTTATTTTGGGTAATGGATTATGAATATAAAGAGCTTGAAACTGAATGTTGTTTGTTAAGTGATATAAATGGAGATACGTTTTCAAAGCTTTGTTATCATCGTATCATACGTTGATTGAGGAATGGCCGTGAAAGCTTTGATATGGGAATTGTTTTAGAGACGAAATTCACTGATACACAAACCATCCAATCCGGAAATTAAACTTTTATATTTTCAATGTCTGGTAATTTGAGAGCGTTAATGACATATTTACTATTTTGATTTTAAAGTTTTTATATAACATTTCGAACAGTAAAAAGGTAATAATTCCAAAGATGCCAGAAAGAAAATTTGTCTTACGCGAGATATTGACCATTTGAGTTTCCTGCGAAATCACTGATGCTACACGGGCAGGTGTTTGAAAATGCAGAGATACCGCTTTTGTACCCACATCTCTTGTAGTTCCTTCCCACGAACGTATGAATAAACATGACAGCCAGGGTTAAATACCTCTTAATCTGTCCCGATGTGTGGGAGGCATTTTATGCGGTTCCTATTCGATCACGGAACTACATTCGCAAGTATTTTTTTACTTTTAAAGAATCAGCAATTTTTATTACTTTTTTTTAAGGCAATCCCCATCGAAGGTGTATTACATCATTGAATGTGTGGTAAATACAGTATACCTAGTAAAGATTTTTTTTTCTACTTATTTATTGTAATTTACAACTGTATTTACATAAAAACACATTAAGTAAATTTGATGTAATATAAAAATTGAGTAATATAGGCATGTAGAGAAACTACACATTGGTAGCACTCTAATCATATTTTTAAACTGGAAGTTGCGAGGCCATTTTCTTTTCATGCGCCAATAAAATAAAATGAAAAATAGTTTATTATTCTGGAACTAGGTCACTTTAGAACAATTAAAAGATACTCGTAATATGACAATAACACATATTGGCCAAAGGTAAAATTTTATATTCATTGTAATGGAATTATTGAGATCATAAAAAATCCGTCGTATGTTTTCAACCGAATAACGTGTTTTAAGAAAAATGCCGAGTCTGACACCCGAACTGCTTTACAAACTCCGTTAATTCTCCCACATACTTTCTAATCATCTATTCCTTTCTCAATGATAGATTATTCCAAGTAAACCACAATGGTTCCTAGTCATCCCTCTATTCTCAGTCGGCTGGTGTTCCTCAAGGTAGAATCCTCGGTCCCATCCTCTACACCTTCTATACAGCTGACATCCCAACCAATCCTAACACTATCCTCACGACTTATGCCGATGACACATGTGTACTCACAGTTAATAACAACCCTATAATTTCATCACAAACTGGACAATCCTCCGAGGCGCCTAAAAAACATGGTCAGGAGACTTGCTAGTGTAAAAATGTCATTAGAGTGCTACCAATTGGTAGTTCTCTACACGCCTGTTTCACTCCATTATAACTGAGATCAAATTTACTGAATGTATTATAATGCACAGTTGTAAATTTCAATAAATATATTTAAAAAAAAAAAGGTCAACTGCATCCAAATTGCAAAGTCTCTCACCAATAGTCTGTGTTTGGACGAATAACCTAGTTCAAAAGCGTAGAATTGTTTAAGCAACGTTTTTCCAAAAGCTATTTACTGTAGTAGGGAATAAAAGGAATTTTACACATTTTTATGACAATTTTTTCGACAATTATATAAACAGTCCTGATTAAACTCGAAATATTAATATGAAATTAAATGCTCTTTATATCAGCAATGTCTTGTCCTCATTCAAAAATCTCTCAGAGCTTAAATAGAAAATGTTGAATGATTTCCTCCAAAACATATTTAACGTTGTTTGTTAAATAACTAACCGTATATAATATTAAAAAATTAATAAATATAAAGTTTGAAAGAAGTTGATATTAATTAAAGAAGGAAAAAAATTTCCAGGTTGAAAACAAATTTCAAAAGTTACATGTACCATCGTGAAGCAAAAAATTGGTATTTAATTGATAAAATCGAGGATCTGGTAGTTGAACACGTTAGGACGAATTTATTATATAGAATAAGGCAGAGTTTATTTTTAAAAAAGGAAGCAGTTATTTTTTTTCTTCTTCAAATAAACTTTAATTCCTTACCGTTATAAATTTACCGGTCTTCAAAATCCCCTTCTCTAAAGTGCTCTTATCGGTTCAGAAATATTTTAGTATTATTTATTTGTTATAAATTCTTGAAACGGCCCGATAACTAGCCGGAATAGCATTGTTTTCCCTCGGTTTAGAATAAAATAACATATTTAGAACTTTTGGCGCCCAAAAGGCGATGTCGTAAAACTGAAGAACTACCAACTGGGTAGGAATCCGGCCTCATCACGGATAACTAATGTTCCAACAGTGAGCTCTCTGGAATCCGAAAATTCCAAATGTAATAGAATGACTTTTCTAATTTATCTTTTTTGTATTTCGATTTGTTAGTTACACTTAAAAATAATTTAAATTAACAATTCTTAGTTAGTATAATTTATTAAAAATTACAGAAAAAAGTTTTTGTAAGTTAAAAACTAATATATACGAAATATGCATTAAAATCGTATTTTTATGTCGTTAAACGTAAGGTAACTCAATTTAGAAAAAAAAAATTGTTTATAACGAATCAACAAAAAAATAAAATAACAGAAATAAATAACTAAAATTAAATTAAAAACCTAAAAATTAAATTTATGTTGTTTTCCGATTGTTTATAATGAAAGTGGTGTAAGTTTCCGAAAGCGGTGCAAAGTTCCCCTAAGTATCCATAAAGGTAAATAATATATCAACATAGTATAGCGTATTTTTCGTTTATTTATACAAATATGAGATATAACTTTTAGACCTTTTTAACTAATACAAAATCTTGTTTAAAGTAAACTACTTTTATGGTACTATAAAATAGGAAATACCAAGATAGCAAAATTTGTAGATATTTCAGTTTTGCTCTATAATTATATTATCTCTCTGAAAAAGTATTTTGACTTTACATTATTATCATGTTTCTTTTTTTTTTTTTTTTTTTTTTATTCATGGCTAATATATTTGCAATAGGAATAAAACCCAATTACATAATTAATAAAAATCGTTCAATAAATATCAAATTATAACAAAACGTTGAGCTTAATTTTGGAGGTATAATCAATGAAAGAGATTTTATTAGAAATAAAACAACAAAAGTGAGTATTTCAAAACTTCATTATGAATAAGAATTTTTATTTTGATTGATTTTATTTTAAATTTAAATTATCTGAGGACCATCGATCAAGAAAACAAAGAAAAGGATTCGTGTATAATAGACGAAATCAATAGGAATAAAAAAATAAAAAAGAAAGGAGGAGTAAAAGAAAGAACAAAAACGAACCGAGCTAGAAGGTTATTAATTAATGTGCCGGTAAACTGGAGGTTAATATAAAAACTTAGTTCGCGTGACGGGGAGGCTAGGCTTCAACTGTTTCTATTAAAATATAAATTATATTATTTTACAGAAAAGTGAGTTTTCTTTCTCAATTCAATATTTAATTCTATCACCTACCAACAGTAAGTAAAAAAATTACAGTCAGGAATAAATATCATAAAGCTAGTAAAAAAATATCTGATCTAAAAAAATGTATCTCATAGAACACCAATTATATGAGAATTCAATAAATTAATTTATGTACAGGATTATATATTTTTTCAGTTCAGGAAACATAATAAACCCACCCTTTTCGGTTTAACTTATTCTCAAAAAAAAATAGTATAAAATTACATTGAAACAGAGTAAAATATTGTAGGCTATACTACCAGACTGTCCTTGCTATGTTTACGATATACAGGCAGTATAATGTACCAAGGTGTGACCCTTGATAGACACCAGACACTATGCCATCAATACCGCAAGAAAATTAGGCTGGTTAGGACCAACTCCTACAAACAGAATCATCAGCTAACGATCAAAATATTTCAGGGGAAAAATATCACTATCCGAATAGAACTGATTGCCTTGGTAACATATTTCCCACCTTGACGGTAGCGTAATTCATTCTTTTCGGGAGGTTACACATCCGAGTACTGACCATGCTCGACGTTGTATACTTTTTTATTAATATAGCAAGCAATTTATCCCGATCGGCCACGCTTCCTTTATATGCTAAATAATAATAAAGGCTTAGAAATCAGTTCTCAGGTGTTCTATATTTTTCGGTCCGAATATTTTGTGCGATACTTCATCTTCAAAAACCTTAAGGCACTTTTCATTCCCATGTGTGAGAGGCCACGTTTCACTAAAACATTAAATATGTTATCAAAGTAATATAATCAAAGAAACAGGCTTATAGTCATATAAGCCAAAAGGAGCAATTATATGTGAATAATTACATGTATAATTTAATAACGAAGGTAAGGAAGAAATAATAAGAAGAAAGTAGAAAATGGAATAGGGGTATGAAAAGAAGAAACAAAACGTGAAAACACACACACCGCCAGCAAGTGACGATTAAAAAATACGTTGAAGTAATATTAAGAATAAGTTTACAAGTTTGGTAGGTAAAAGTAAGAGAAATAGAAAGTGACAACAAATAATTTGTAAAATAATAGAACATAAAAAATGTTATAAAGAAATTATAACATTAATTCTGTTTTAATAAATTCATATTTGGAAGTATGTTAGAGATATATTTTGTTTTCGGTTTTTAAATTAACGGAAGAATGTTCCAGTTGGATATAAAAGTTTTGAGATATAAGTCTTTTGTCATGGTTGCGAACAGTGAGAAATTTTATCAAAATTAAAGTAATGGTTCAAAGACAAGGAGTTTTCTGAAGCATGAGAATTGAGGGATGAGACAGAACATTCATGTTGAGTGATACGGTCTTTTAGGAGGTTTTTAGTTTCATCAATGTAAGAGGAATTAAAGTTGAGAGTGGAGCAAGGGATACGGTATGCGACATAGGATCTGTGGAATAGACCAATAAAATCCTTAAAATGCGAATAGATTTTAGACAGTTTGTTATGGGATCTTCGAAGGTTGGGTATAGCGGAATGTAAGGATATTTTGATGTTATTTAAAAGAAAGGGGGTATATGGTATGACCTGTGTTAGGGAATAGAAAGGGGTAGTGAAAAACTATCTGAAGTGGTGAGGTGGTTTTTGTAGTTCTTGATAATCATTATACCAGATCCCTCATTCAGCTCCTACTCAGTATTCTTAGGACGCTAATAGGCATTATTTTTGTGGCCATGGCGTTTATGAGAGTGTTAGGATGTCCTTTTAATTTTTCTTAGAATCCGAATGTATTTTTAATTCTTTGGGAACTCTTAATCTTCTTATCTCTTTCTTCTTAAACTTTTTTCGGTAACTTCTTAATCAGTAAATGTAAATAATGTATTGAAATGTCCGTTGGCAGTTCTTCAAAGAACATATTGATTTATCCTTTTTTTAAAAAATATTTATTCCTGGTAAAAATAATGTGAATGTTTAAAAAAAGAGAATCAAAGAGAAAGCTGGAAAAAAGTACAGAATGAAGATAAATTGAAGGTGAGGGTAAAGAAAACCGGGAAAAACAGGTTAGTCTGGGGCATACGTGAGGGGCTCCTTGCAATCTGTTGCTTGGGTCGGCTAATGTTGGATATAAAATTTTCCAACTCCCGCTTTACAACCCCTGTATAAATCATTTCTCCCCCTTCAGATCAAATATCTTTTTCTTATTTTGGATTAACTCTTTACACTTTTTTTCGGTATTATAAAACACTATAGTGGCATTTGATTTTTCATTAGGCAGGATATTTATCTACGTTTATATTATTAAGGATTAGACTACTAATTGTCACCAGAGAAGCCTCTCATCTTATTGTTAATAATAAATACGTAGTGTGGTATATTAGAGCAAAATATAGTTAAGGACCAGTTCCACAGCGACTGTTGTAGCCACTACCATGTTGTAAATTATATGATAGTTGTCGTCACAATAGCCTTTACTAAAATGAATATGCATCTTTGCATGTATGCTACTTCATGTCGTAGTAGATCTGGCATGACTGTTGACATTTCATTTAATTACAGTGAAGTTGTTATCACATTTCACTTTAAAGACGTATACATGTGGTCGTAAACCACCATGTCAACAGTAACGTTTTTTGGGCGGCAAAACATTGTCATGAGGTTGTGTTTTGATTATTTCTAAAACTAATATTGATTCTATCTGAATTCCCCACACCCTCACTTTCTACCACAACTGAAAACTTTAATTATGAAACAAGCCTAATATCAATATAGTTTTATAGGATTTATATCACCCACATACTAATTTTATCATAGCTGACCTTGATAGAGGCCGAGTGTGCCCTAGGAGGATTTTTCCGTTGCTGATATACCAGAAAAAATAAATCATTAATCATTGCCGGACTCGAACTAGAGGATCTAACACACTGAGCTACTCCACTCCATGCTTGTGTAAACGTACAAATACTATTTAAAAACGATCTGTAGTACCGATCAGCAACATTTGGAATATTGAGGTCCTGATGAATGACTTGATTTTTGACAAAGAAAGGAGCATTAAGGATTTTGGACTGTAAGGATTGGATACGAGAGGAATTCGATGGTACAGTGGAGTATCAAAGCTCGACTCTATATGTCCAGAAAGAACTTAATATTATCATATAGATCAGTCTTTTGTAATGAATTAGAAGTTTAGACCGTTTGTCCAGTAAAAGTTCGCCTTTTATGAAATTTAAATAGCTGTGGCGTTTTATAGGGAATGGGCGTCATAAAATTGTTATATTATCTTACAGGTAAACTTTGTTTATTTGCTTTATTATTTCGATAATTAGATAAAAACCAGATAATTATTATTTATCGCCAAACGAGTTATTGTTTCTGAAAAAGGACGATTTTCGAATAATTGCTTATAGTTCTTAAATAATTTTTAGAATTTAGGGTTAATATTGAATAATAAATTATGGAATATGAATGATTTCATAGTTTGTCGCCTGAACTTTATTTCTTTATGACTAACGATTCAAGTCATTATAGTTCTTTACACCTGTCGGTCAACTAAAGAACGTAAAACTTTGTTGATGAAACTGAAATTAAGCGGAGTGTTTAGCTAAAGGAAGAGTTCGTGAAAGGAATAGGTGTTGAAGAGGATAGATAAGATGAGAGAGAAAGGAGGAGCATAGAAGGAGTCGAAATTAAAACTTGAACCTTTAATTTAGTACTTAGGTTTTCCGATCCAAGCTTACTCCCTTCCAAGGTTAGTCCGATAAAAAAAACTTTAGAAACGGCAATTTAAGGAACTTTTTTTATAGTTAATAGGATTAATCTTTTTCCGATTTCGTGGTAGATTAAACGTAGTTGTTCAGGAAATTTATGTTTTATTACTCCAATGAGAAAATAGTTCTGGTAGTTGTTTTTTTTACATAACATTTCTGTAAAAATAAAAAATAGCTTAACATGAGCACTTTGTTTCTGTAAATAAAACAAGGATGTGAAACCAAAAAAATTAATGTAGTCATTTAAGAAATTAAAGGGTTATTGCACGAAATAATTATTTCATCAAATAGTTATTTGATGAAATATTCTCGTGCAAATAACTCCAAGTATTTAATTTTTAATTAAATAATTATCCATTTAAAATTATGAAATTTCTGAAATAACGTTTAAAATCCACAAATAAATAAACTATGTTTAATAATAGGTGGATACTAGATAAACTAGGTACATATTTATGTATAAACAGAGATTGTTTTAAATCATGATAGTAACTGTCGTAGCTACTATGGGATAGTTTCTGTCATGACAGTACTTACTGTCATGGCAGTGTCTACGTTCATGTTGGTATTGTTCTACGAGCTACCTTCCCGTTAAAACCCGTTTAACGTCGGTCGCCGTGATGACTATTAGTATTTAATATATGGCATTATTTACTGCTACTGCCGTGCCAGTAATGTCGTACTAGACCTAACGTGATAGTTAACAGTATACGTAGTAGTAGTGAAGCTACTATAAGTTAAGAAATGTGTCTCTCTTAAAAGAGGCGGCATCAGTTAACAGAGCATTTACTTAATATATTTAAGAAATTAAATTTTATCTTTTTTGAATAGACGGCTTGAAACCAACGACCCAGCTTCTCTGTCATCAACAATATTTCTCAATATTGTAAATATTTCAGCCGGTTCTTCAATCCTCAGCTGCCAAACTATCTTACTTTGATTTCCCAATAACCAAATATTAAACAGAGGTTGTTATGGTTTAAAACAAATTCGACAGACCTCAGCAACCAAACAATTCTACTTTCGATGCCCACAAAAGGCAAGAAAGATACTATGACGTGATACTATTGATAGATCACAGCATGCCAAATAAACCCGTTTCCTAGTTACAAGTCCTGAATATATACCAACTGAAATATCCTTTTCCTGTATATTGTACTTAGTCAGTCGATAGTACCAGTAGTCTTAGTAATTATATCATATCTCTTGTACAAGTTAATAAAGTAATTTTTTTATATGACTCCGCAATTCCTACATCTTAAATCTCATCGACAGTAGCAACTACTGACACAGCATATGTCATACTATAGTGACCATTATGACAGCATTCACTGTCAGTGAATACTTTATTATAATTACTTTCATGATAGTTAATATTGGTTTCAGCTATAAAAAGTGGCTGCGACAGTTGGTAGTGTGGCTGTAAAGAGTTTACCTCTGTACATTTTTAAATTACAGTAGCTTCACTGCCACTACAAGTACTGTCAACAGTCATGGCAGATCTAGTAAAACAATACTGGCACGATAGTAGATAATGTCATATAGTAAATACAAATCTTAATGTTCCTATCTCCGTGCTGTTTAGTTCATCTCCACTATTGAATTTTAACCGTTATTTCAGCAACTGCTTTATTTCAATGAATAATTACTTATAGAAAGAAATAGAGGTAGTTATTTATTTGATAAAGATTGTTTCATACATAATAATTTAATGAGATAATTGTTTCCTGATATTTTTTGATTAATTTAACATAATCGAATTAAATTAGCATATTTTTTGATTAATTTAATAAATATATTTACTTAAAAACTGCCCAGGTTTAATATCAAAACCTATACAGTATTAAACTGGACTAGTACTATAATTTAACATTATTGAGTTACTACTAAATATCCTGACCTCAAATGAGGCCACATTGGAGCTGCAGATATCCAGCAAGCAATCTTTATGAGCAGGAAGAGCGTACTTGCTTTGGAAGGATAGCAGCCTCATTCCTCCGCTTATAAGGACCACGCTCGTTATATCGGAGGTGCTTATCCATAAAACTGTTCCAAACACGCTAATGATCTTAGGTCAGGCTCACTGTTTACATGCTACTTTAAATGAAAGCTGTTAATTTTTTTTTTATTAATCTCAAAAAGTTATCTTATAAATTACCAGATTCTAGAACTCGAGATATTATCAGAAATGAATACTTAAGTAGAAGAATATCGGGTCTGTAAACCCATTAAAAATATATTGAAACATAGAGCTAATTGCCAATTAAATGGACGATGGTCCAGGTAAATGTTCTAGCACAACAAATTGCGCTACGTTGTCTGAACGTAAAATTTATAAAGTCAGACATGATCTGTAATCTAGGCAACTCACCAAGCTCTATCGACAAAACCGTTTGGCTACACCGTTTCTCATATTCAATTATTCTCCATCTGTAGAAATAAAACAAATATCTGCGTGTCTTTCCCCATTCTTACTAATCACTCATTGACATTTGAGCACTGCATTTAAAGCAATCCTAATGAACGGTGGTTCTCCTTAGGCCGTATGTGTGTAACAAGACTTGGTTAATATATATATATATATACATTTATAAAATAAAAGTGTAATATAATACACGATAACAAAAATGATTACGGAAACCTCAAAAATAATAAGTTTTTCGTATAACGCTAAAGCTACTGATCTCCTAAAATATCATAGTCATACATTTAAAAGATGATTAAATTCTCTAATAGACAAAATATACATTATTTAGCACCGTATGATCCTACATCATTAAGTAAAGATAATAACCGGTTTTATCTATATCTTCATGATGTATAAAATAACAGATACAAATAAATCAATCACTTAATTTCTAAGAAGGAGGAAGCGGGGTAGCTCAATGAGTAAGAGCTGTGCCTTTTTCTCCGGGGGCTAGGTTAGAATCCGGCTGTAGCAGATAGTTATGTTTTCTATTTAATTAGCCTTGAGTCAACCCTGTCGCTTCAGGAGCCCCCTGGGCATGTCCTGCCCCTATAAAGTGGGTATCCCTTTGATTGAGGAAACAATCTGGCGGTTGAGTGTGAGCTTGAACAAATCACCTCCCAGAACAACCGCTGTTCAAGAAACACTACTTCCTTATAATGTACTCAGACCATGAGTGGTCATGTATTGTAGTGGTACCAGTTAATGTTACTTTTTTATCTTCAAATAGTAATTACTATGAAGCTGAAATCATTATGGGCACTGAATAAACCCTGCACATATCCATTTAAAATTTATGTTGATAGTAAACTTATAATTAAAGCTTTAATAAGTTTAACAATGACTTAACAAAAATATGGGGTATAAATACATAAAAAGTATGTTGAGGAAGGAAAAGAAAAAAAAAAGGAGAGAGACAGGAATGAGGAAGATGGAGAGAAAGAAGAAGAGAGGGAGGGAGAGACTGATTAAAATCATCCTCAGGACTCCTTCTAACAAGCTAATTTAAAATAACTGTTTAATTATAATATACTTTTCCAAGAAATTTCGTTTGAAAGTGTAAATCATATAAATAGACGTTTCTTCAGATCGCTGAATAAAATTGTTACTAGAATAGAGACTAATTAAATAAAACTACCTCAGCAACAGTGAGCTTTAGTGTATTTAAAATAAATATATATTTTAATAAAATATATTTATTTAAATAAAATCATAATCTTAACTGAGCTTCTTAGAAGTTTGTTTTTCTGTTCACTGGTTGCTGATATTTCATTTCGACAGGAGTGAATATAAATTAGAAGTAAAATATTAAAAATAATAGTAATAAAATAAAAACGAACGATATCATATGTATTTGAATCCACATTTACTAAATAAAAGGCCAACGAACATTTTTGTTAAATGGTCTTTACAAACTTTAACAATAATCATTTCAAGAAACTTTATTTCTAAACATAAAACCAAGACACAACGTTCTTTTATGTCACAGTTAGATAAAGATAAAGCATTAGGTTTTTGCTTAGAAATGAAAAAAAAAACTTATAGAGCTTATGAGTATAAAAAAAAACTGTTAGTTGGTTAATTAATGCATATAATTATTATTAATTATGTGTGTCCATTTTAGCCAACTGCAAGTTAATAAAACACTGTACATGTCATTTCGACATATGATATCTAGAACAAAATCGCACTAACTATATTTCCTATTAATTATATTTCTTCATTAAAATAGATGAACAACCTACAATGAGCCTTATTTATAACACACACATAAAATGACAGATAATAAATATTTTTACCATTATAACTCTTATTTGATATTATTACATTAGCACATAGTAACTATATAACACGCTAATGTTCACGAATTGAATATAGGGACATGAAGAGAGGCGTTCCGAGGATAATCGATGAGCTTTCTATAATGGAAAAGTTCGGTAAGCAATAATTAAGGTATATTTTCAGTATTCAGGAAATAGGCGGTGCCTCAATTAATTAATTCGCATTCAAATTATACTTCAATAAAATAACATATAAACAATTCACAAAACTGTTAATTGCAAATCCCTTAATTGAAGAGAGCGGCCTAAAGCTAAATTAAAAAATTAAAAATAAATCAAGATTTGAATCGCATTTTTTTTCCAGTCCATATTTTAGAACATAAACCAACCCTTAATCTGGATAGAGATGTATCCTCATTTTATTTATTTATTCTTTAAATTTATTTATTGTAGAATAATAATAGAAGCTGTCGAAGAGTAATAAATAAAATACAGATATACTAATAATAATAAAGTTATAAAAGTGAAGGAAAATATAATAATAATAATAATATATAATAATATTTAAATATTAGTATTTTTGTATATCTTGCACCCATTTTATATTTTTTCTTCGCTAAATCGAACCATCAGAAATAATTTGAATGCTTTAAGAAAACCCCTAGTGATTAACCAAAAGGTATATGAGAGGATTGTGTCTGGCCCGATTTGGGTTTTGCTTGGATTCGGAGGGAAGTTTTTTGGGTAACCTTATGTTATTGGGGCACTGCACCACTTATAGTCATTTGCTTTATCACTATCAAAGAAAGAGAAGTTTTGCTTTTACAAAGGAAATGAAAAAAAAAAAATGTCCTTCACTAGTATTTTACGTTTTAAACATAAATAAACAAATTAGGTTTTGTTTTTGTTTGTCGGCCTTTTGTCGAATTGGTGCTAGGGCAAAATTTTTAGGGAGTTGTATCTGGATAGTATATATCGTTGGTCTCATATAAAATTCGATTCTCTACTAGTAAGAGTAAGCATAGAAAAATATTTCCTCAATGAAACTGTATTTCCACAACAGCTCATCCCGTAGATTTCATTCTCAGAGACCAAGCATTATCTTTGAAATGTAAGTGATTTCCTACCTGTTCAGAGGACTTCAATCTAATGGCACTGCAAGCCAAGGTGCTGCATTGTTGGCGGAGAATGGAAGAAGCTGAAGAAACAAGCAGGCATTGCCTATGAATGAAAACAAGAGAATCACCATATTTTAAACCCATACTAAAATAAAAATAATATAAATGATAATGAAAAAAATAAATAAAAAAGATATAAATATGTAAATGAAAAAAAAATTACATTAATATAAATAGAATCACTCTATAAACACATATAAACAAAAAAGGATAAAAATCAAACTATGTACATGAAAAGAAAAAAAAAATAATAAAATAAAAAGTCACATTTGTACTTACATATAAAATTGGAAAACTAGTTGCTATTTTTACTTCCAATCAATTCATCATTTCCAAAATGGAGTCATCCAAAAAGACCTCAGGGATCCGCCGGGCCAATGAGGGAGCGGAGAAGAGATTGAGGGAATAGAAGAACAATCCATGACGACCATTTATCATGCACCAGGTACTCAGATCAACATACTAAGAAAAAATAGAGCCCTTAATTCAAAATTAAATAACACACAATAATATAACCTCTAGGCTATCAATCCTATACAAAGCATGTACATATCAATAACTTTAAATATTATTTTATTCATTTCTACAACCCACCCAAATAACTTACAGAACCAGTCTTATAATCAATTTTCTACATACTCTGGTTTCCTCCCAGACTTCAATGATTGTGCACTATACGATCCAAATATAATGCAATTAAGAATACTTATATA
>NW_027115705.1:1842452-1845453 GCF_000696795.3 Halyomorpha halys | reverse complement strand
GAAAGAGAAAAAGATCAAAACAGTAGGGAAGATACTCCCCTCTCTCTGTTTTAGGTGTTAGCATCGGGAAAATAGCGATCTTAGCGAAAAATATTATTTTGGAATCTCTGGGATCAAACATCATCGCCTGCAAGGGAAATAGCTCCGAGATTATTCATTGTGTTTATTTCATGTATTTCCTGAACTTATTTATTTATTAAATTATTTCCTTTGACTTATGTATTCATCCAAGTATTTCTTTCTTTTAACTGACTTTTTTGTTTCGTTTTTTTCCCCCCTAAATTTGTATATGTATAGTTTTTTTTTTTTTTTTAAATTTATCTGTTTCTTTGTATAAACTGATCTACTGCGATGACTATTATATGTCCTTGGTTAGGGTCCACTTTGCTGTCTGATGATAAATTTATTTAACGGATCGAACGTGGATAGCGGATCACTGGAAATGAGAGGTCTGAGAGAATGAGATAGGAAGAATAGAATTGTCAAGTTAATGGAATAAAGTTGTTAAGTGTAATGAAATTGCTAAATTGATAAAGATAGAAAAGAGAAGTAAAATGAATGAAATAAAATAAAACAAAGTATTTGTAGTTAGTATTGTATTTAATATTTGTAGTATTTGGATTTGTAGACTGGTATTGATTGAAGGAAGAAGGGGAAAATTGGAAAAAAAAAAAAAAAAAGAGAAAAAGGAAAAAAAAAAAAAAAAATTATAACATGTGAATTTATGTATTGTGTATATGTCCGATCATGTATTGATTGGTTTTCGGTGTGATGTAGCAACCTATTGTATTTGATCAGCGTGGCTGAATAAAGCCTTTCTCTCTTTCTCTATTTATGATTAGAAATTGTATTTCTTTAATTTATAATTAGAAGTTTCTTTCGTAACTTCCTATCATGTTATTAAAACAGATGTTAGGAAAATTTACAAAATTTAAATAGTGTGGACTGAAGCAGTGAATTAGGAGATTTATTAGAGACCCTTCTTGACTTTTATGTCCTCTTTTAGGGCCATTGGCTAGACAGGATGGGACCTCATTACAAGGACGACAGCAACTGGTTAAAATAACAGCTACTCTTTATCAAACAGAACACCAATAGCTCTTCACTAATCTTTAATAAACAATCGATTAACTTTTGTAACTATAAAATTTTAAAACTACTATAAATCAATCGATTAATTAATTCAGCATTTAGAGCTTTTTTCACAATGCGATCATACATTTACTTAATTCAGACATGTTATAGAATGGTCCTCAAATTAACAGCAATTTTCGAACCTCAATAAAATAAAATGGTGCTCCAGAGTATATATTCTTGTCGGTTTCATAAAGCCTCAGGAAACCGTTATTTTTAATAAACATAAAAAACCAATTATATTGCATTGTTTTACTGAAAGTTCTACGTGTTATATAAATATAACATACATTTTTATTAACATTAAAATATATAAATATAACATATACGTGTTATATAAAGATTCTATATAAAATCTAACAATAATTTATAATTTAAGGAACTGAATTTTATTGAAAATTACAGCAGCACTCTTATAATAGAATTAGATTTGAAAATGGACACTTTAATAGCAAGAAATGGCATTATTAATAAAGTAATTGAAATAGTTAAAGAGTAATAGTTCTTTAACTATTCAAATTTGTACAGAACAGGAACAGCCTAAAAAAATATCGAGACTTTACATTGTTTAATGCCTTTTTGTTAAAACAATAATTAGTATTTTTTTTATAATTAATCATCCTTTGCCTTATGAAATCAGACGACCACATAAATTAATAACTAGACAGTCCTCCAACTTCGCTTCCCCGACGTCATTAAGATGATCAACGGTAAAGATTTCCTGCCTTCTTTATTGCTCTTTCGTAGTGAACTCACATCGAGGACATCAGATGGACGTGGTTATTCTGTCGTCACTTTCTCCAAGTCGTGATCGATGTCGAGATTGTAAATGGCGAATTTGCGGTTCCTCAGAAAATTTGTATATCTAACTTGTATTTTATACAATAACCATATTTTAGATGAGAAACAATTCGTCGTCACGAGAGAATCTATAATGTGCCATTTTTGTGATTTTCACTACTTTTGATCTATTAAAATTAATCTCTACAAATTACCAAATTATTGGTATAGATCAAATATATCTCTCCTTATTTCGTCAGCTTTCAAAATCCCCTCAAATTAATCTGTGATCCAACTTTCCTCAGAGAGCTCCTACACCTATATATCATTTATAAATTTTCATATTCAACCGGAGTTAAAATGTTTTGCCTCGAATATAAAGACTACAGCAGGGGGTTATCTTTTTGAAAAATGTAAGGGACTGGTGACATTTTTCACGAGAGGAAGTTGGAGACATCCTATATTCAGCCAGTATCAGGCCTGTGAAAAATGACGTGTTTGGTTACGATGCTGTCTTTGAGGGGGCTGCTTAGACGGAGAAATGCAAATCAACCCTCCTAGTACAATCCGTAATAAACCATCTCTGTCTCTACTGAATAAATATAAGCCGTAGACGGGAGGATATCTTTTTAATCGTGATTTATTTCCGTACTTCGGAAGAGGAGGACTTGTAGGGATTTTTTGTCGTATAAATGAAATAAGCAAAACTAACACACAAAACACATTAGAGATAAAACAACAATAATACATAAATTTTGATCATGGTAGTTCCTTGATTTTGGAATATTTCAACACACGTCTCTTATAAATGTTTAATAAATATTCTAAAACCTCTGAGGCTCTGTTTGAGTTAGGAGTCAACTCACAGGTATCTAGGATATATATACCACTAAAACGTATGTACAAAATTATACGTTAAAACTCCAAACATCTCCAAACATATTACTTACTTCTTCTGGCTTATATAACTTCATAATTTACTTATTTAATGCTTTTGTCTTACTGACATATTTAATTAATTACATATATATTTCCTTTCTCAATTTTGTTTTTATTAATTCCTTAATTTTTAAATGGTTTTTATTTT
>NW_027115705.1:1841308-1842357 GCF_000696795.3 Halyomorpha halys | reverse complement strand
TCTTACATGGCTTTCATATGTATATATATTTTTCTTTTTTTTTCATAATTTTATTATTTTTTTATCTGCCACTTGTGTATCTATCCTATCTATAATCATCTTATTTTCTTGTTATTGTTATATATTTTTTTCTTAGTCCTAATGAAGGCCTGACATTCTTATTGTGTTGGCATATAAACACAAATATGTTCTACTTCATTAACTGCATCCCCAACTATCTTTTCCTCCTATAATATCCACTGTCAGTAAATAACGAATCAAAATTGTGCAACCTTCGCTTCACTGATCCATGGAAAAATCTATATCTGACCTAACACAAACTACAATATGCGCGGATCAAAATTGAAAAATAAGCTTTAATTGAGGACTAACAAAATTTATAATAATTTCTATAGAATAAATAAAAAGATGTTTTTATTTACACATTCTATATTACACTATATGGGGATGGGGTTGCCCAGAGAAAATGCCAACTACTAACAAGGACCCGAGTTCGAATCTATATTATCGGGCTGTGGCAAATAATTATTTATACTGCTACTGAAGACGTGAAGAGTCAACCCTGTTCGTTCTAAAACCCTTATGGGCACCCACTTTATCAAACTTATAAAGTGAGGACCCTTAATTTGGGTAAGAATCTAGCGATTGAGCGTGATTTAAATAGAAATCACTTACATGGTTTTAAATTACACATGGTACAACCACCAGTAAAAAAACAGTACTTTCTTATAAATAGCACAAGAGCCGGGAAGAAAAAAAGGCAGTTATTTCACGCCAATTTTTGATTACTTTAATCAAAAGTATGTATAACTACTAGTCAAAATTTATGAGTCTGCCAAGTCTTTACTTTTGTAGGGGCTATTTCCAAATTTTTTTTTTAATTTTATTTGTTTATTGATATTTACAACTGTATAAAAAAATACAACCAGTAAATTTGATCATAATGACATAATAATATGATACAAGATGTAGAGAAACTACCCAGTAGTAGAACTCTAAAAACAGTTTACAATATAAGGTCACGAGGCCATCTTCTTTTCAGGCGCCTC